>NW_026641215.1:0-690 GCF_028554395.1 Pezoporus wallicus
ACCCTATAGAGCCCCATAGACACCCACAGACACCCCATAGAACCCCACAGAGCCCTCACAGACACTCACAGACCCCCCCATAGATCCCCATAGACACCCATAGACCCCCCCACAGAACCCCATAGACACCCACAGACCCCCCCATAGAACCCCCAAATCCCCCCCATAGAACCCCATAGAGCCCTCATAGGCACCCATAGACCCCGCACAGAACCCCACAGAGCCCCATAAACCCCCACAGAACCCCATAGAGCCCCACAGAGCCCCATAAACCCCCACAGAACCCCATAGAGCCCCATAGACACCCACAGACCCCCCCATAGAACCCCATAGAGCCCCATAGACACCCATAGACCCCCCCATAGAGCCCCATAGACACCCACAGACCCCCCCATAGAACCCCATAGAGCCCCATAGACACCCACAGACCCCCCATAGAACCCCACAGACACCCATAGACCCCCCATAGAACCCCATAGACACCCACAGACCCCCCATAGAGCCCCATAGACACCCATAGACCCCCCATAGAACCCCATAGACACCCATAGACCCCCCATAGACACCCATAGACCCCCCCCCATAGAACCCCATAGACACCCATAGACCCCCCATAGAGAGGGCCCCATAGACACCCATAGACCCCATAGACCCCCATAGACCCCCCAGACACCCATAGACCCCCCATAG
>NW_026641216.1:0-6774 GCF_028554395.1 Pezoporus wallicus
TATATCCTCCACTGGTTTCTTCTCGTGCTCTGCATCATTTCTGCTGTATTTAATCAAAGAACAATGCCTTTCCGTGTAACTTGTACCTAAGTGTCTTTGTGCCCCCAGGATATTGCCTGGGAGAGGTATTCTCTAATTCCTCTTTGTACTGATGTGGCTGGAGGAATTTGCCCATGTGCTCTTCCTTGCCATCTTGTTCCTCTTCTTTTGAGAAGCAATAATAATAAACAAAAGTGAGCTTAGCATCAGCTGTCTGCAAGTGTTTCCTTCACTGTGACCTTCCGGCATATTCAAACTTTCTCACTGAATGTCTTTCTTAATCCCTGGTGTCTGTGAGCTGGTAGCTTCTGGTCGGACTTATGGGAAGGTGCAAGGGAATAGCCTGTGGGAGACTTGAACTCACGTGCGATATGCCATATGAGAGCTGGGAGAGGGGATGCTCTATGGCATGAGGAAGCACTGCTCTGCCATGTTTTTGATAGGACTTGGAAACCCAAAAGCATTTCCCAAATTCCGATTTGGAAGCTTCATTCTTCCTGAAGCACTCACCTTCAGAAGTAAAGAGGAAAGAGGTGGCTAGCACCATATTTGGGTTCCTTTCAGGCCTGGAAATATCAATCTCATTAGTCGATCAACTAGTCCCTAGGGCATGGACTCGCTAAGCTCCTTCCTTACATGTTATCCTCATTGTCTTCTACATTTGGCCTCCTGGCATCTCAGCTATGCATAGGTTTCTAAAGGGGAGGGATGGACCATCAGTCTTGACACCTGCCCCACCGGGAACCTGCCCACAGAGCTGGATCACACCCTCACACCTTCCCCAAGTAGTGATGAGCAGGAAAATTTGAATGTATCAGGGATCCAGGCTTTAAGACTGAAATGCACCATCATGCAAGAGAGTGGGCTGGGAATAGCTCAGCATGCTGAGAATCTGGGGAGAATCCTTGATTTCTGTGAAAATGCTTTCTCACCTAAATGCAATTAGTGGGTTCTCAGGGATGCTACACATAAGCAAAATGAACTTCCTGATGCCAACAAGTTCTTGGTGCCACTGCACTTAGGAAAAAAAAATACCTCACTTAGGGGACTCTTAGGAAGAGGAAAGAAATCAGGATGTATGATGCTTTTAAAGAAAAGTGTCCTGCGGTTTATAACAGAGGAAGTTTTCCAATCAGAAATCCACCGGAACAGCCAAAAGTGGCATGTATCCAGAGAGTTTCACAGGCATGTATGTCAGATTGAGATGTTTCCATAAAAAATCATGACATCCGCACATTGTAAAAATTTCTATTTATGCTAACAGTCCCATCTGCATGGCCAGCAGGTTCTGCAGCTTGTCATAGGGGACTCCATAGAGTCGCCTTCCATCTCCAAAGCTTTCCCACAACACAGCAGGACCCATCAGTAAACAAGGCATATTGCTTCTCCCATTCAGACAGTTCATCATAGACAGGGTCTTCTTTAGCACGTGTCACTTGCTCCTCTGGTGACATGCCAAAAGTTTTGCCCTCTGGCCAGTCCCTGATAACTTCCAGCATTTCTGGATGACTGGGATTTCCTCTTCAGCCTCATTGCATAATCACTGAGTGACACTTACTCCAGCTAGGACTGGTTGCATGTTGAGGAGAGGAGACCTTCCCTTTGAACATCCGGGCCAGCTTGGGAAGCCCATGTGGCAGGAGGAGCTGTGCTTCAGTGCCAATGATTTCCAAAGCAGCTGGAAGCCCTTTGTAGGCAGCCAGGATCCCTTTCCCATTTGAAGCAGAGCGAACCTCACATATCCTGTCTCTCTGACTCTAAAAATCAAAGGGTCGTCCTTGAATCTCCCCTGGTGGTTTTTGTCAGAGGACCCAGGCAAGATCCAGGCAGGACCATTCTGCACGGCTGAGGTACAGAGCGCATTTGTCACCTCTTGGCCATTGTGGGCTGGCGCAAGGGCTACTGCATGAACTAAGTCCCGTTTAGTTTGCTCAAAGCCTTGTTGTTGCTCAGGGCCCCATTTGAAATCGTTCTTCTCTCGGGTCTCATGATAGAGAGGGCTTTCAATCAGACTGTAAGCTGGGATGTGCAGTCCCCAAAACCACACGATACCTGACAAAGCTTGCATTTCTTTCTTCTCGGTTGGGGAAGACATTGAAGATGTTGGGGAAGATCTTGTTCATGACATCTGTGTGGCTATGACAACATTCGTCTTGCCAATTTCAATTCCAGAAAACAGGATCTGCTGTGCAGGTCCCTTGACCTTACTCTGGAATGTGCCAAATTACCTTTTATCCAAATCAAGTTTAATCCCGAGGGGGATTGTTTCCACGCTCTATCATCAGTTCTTTGTTCTCCTTGCACCAGCAGAAATGCGTGGATCAGGAACAGAAGCTTGCAGGCAGCAGTCATAGTGTGGCGTTTAACACCTCAGTGGCAGCATTCCACAAAGACTTATAACGTAAGCCAGCAATTTCAGAATTGGAGGTTGAGCAGGTCTGGATTATTAAAAAATGCATTTCCATACCTCTGAGGTGTCTCACTTCCGGAGACACGGACACTGGAATCATATAAAAGGATTGATTTTGTAGAGTTCTGCAAACCATTTGGGTTTCCTTTGCTACTTGCTGGTGCTGCGTTGGGTAAGTCTGTCTTGGCTTGCTGGGAAGCAAAGTAGTGGCTGGTGATCTTTAATTGCTAAATGCTACCTGCAGAAGCAAGCTTAGAAGAGGGATGGTTTGTGTTGATCAAGATTTGTATATGTTACTTACGGAGCAGCTGAGTCTAGGGAAGATCGATATTCATGCCAATTTCTACCAGTCTTTATTTGCTGTGTGCTTTGCAATTGCTGTGCCTTCTTCATCAAGAAGAGTCTCAGGGTAGCTGTAAGGGGAGTAATCTCTGTCTTTTCACAAGGACAATCTACTCTGTTTCCGCCATGAAATTAGTGGGTTTGAGAAAGATGGAAAGGCAAGGCTTAAGACTGCAAAGGAAAAAAGTGGGAGGGAAGAGAAGAAGTGGATCTTGCAGGCTGCAAGGGTAAGCAATGCCTGGAAGGAAATGTGGATGAGAAGAGCTCAAAGGACTTCTGTGGGAGAGGTGGGAAAGCTGCTGCACTGTAACGGCCAGCTCCTTTCCTTGTGGCAGTTTTTTGTCACGATGCCTCCCTTCATGTCCTCTAGCTGGGGATCTGTGCGTGGACAAGGCGCTGTCACAAGCATAGTAGACTCCTGTGTGGGTGGAATTTGGGAAGTCATGTCACAGAGCTAATCCCAAAGCAAGGGACTCTGCGGATATGTGAGTACTGCTATGATTTCAGACCCTGCCGTATAATCTACCTGAGTCGAGACAGCACCACCTTTCTTTCTTCTTTGGAAAAGAAGTTGTTTGAAATGTACGTGCAGCCAGCAGCTAAATGTCTGAGTGCTTTTTTGCAGGCTTAGCACTTTGCTCTGGATTTGAGGCTGTTTCCTGGGATATTGGTCAGGATTCGCCTGGAAATAGCATTGTTAAAGGGGGGTATAAAACACCTTGTGAATTTTGAATGTCCTTTTTTCCTCAAAGTGTATTCCTTTCCTGATTTCAGATAATACCCATCCCTTAAAGATGAGTTTCCAAAATGGTTGCGATCTGAGACAGCCCTGCTTTCTGTCTCCCAACGCCCAGCTGGGGAGTTCTTCTATAAGAAGCTTTGAAGATGCTTTGAGGAATCTGGCTAATACCCCTCTTGTGGCTCCATTTCTGTATTCATTTAGAAATGCTGGGAATCCTCAGGGCAACCCCATTTACTTCAACCAGGGCAATCTTGATGTGTCACAGAATGCCACGTGTGTGGATCCCTACTTCAAGGATGTGAGCAGGGGCAACACCATTTACTTGAACCTGGGCACTATTGATGTGTCCCAGCAGCCTGGGAGGTGCGTGAATGGAGGCAGTGGAGCTGGGAGCAACGGCAACACCATTTACTTGAACCTGGGTACTATTGACGTGTCCCAGAATGCCGGGAGGTGCGTGAATGCATGCAGTGGAGCTGAGAGCAATGGCAACACCATTTTCTTGAACCTGGGTCTCATTGATGTCTGATGAAGTATCTGCGTTGCTCCATGAGTCTCTGCATGTGGGGGCTCTCAGGGTGACCGCCTCAAGGTGACCCACCTCTGCAGTGCCATTGTCTTGTGGAGTCTCCAAAGCCTAAGGAACGAAAACGGTTTGCTGATCCCTATGCTTGCCAACATCTTTCTCCAGACTTCCATTTCCTAGTGCCTTTCCTGCCCTAAGAAGAGTATATCCTCCAATGGTTTCTTCTCGTGCTCTGCATCATTTCTGCTGAATTTAATCAAAGAACAATGCCTTTCCTTGTAACTTGTACCTAAGTGTCTTTGTGCCCCCAGGATATTGCCTGGGAGAGGTATTCTCTAATTCCTCTTTGTACTGATGTGGCTGGAGGAATTTGCCCATGTGTTCATCCTTGCCATCTTGTTCGTCTTCTTGTGAGAAGCAATAATAAAAGAATTTCACGTGGCATCAGCTGTCTGCATGTATTTCCTTCATTGTGGCATTCCTGCAGACTCACCCTTTCTCACAAAATATCTTAGAATCATAGAACAGTTCGGGTTGGAAAGCGCCTTAAGATCAAGTTCCAAAGCCCCTGCCATTGTCAGGGACACCTCACACTAAGCCATATCACCCAAGGCTTCGTCCAGCCTGGTCTTGATCACCGCCAGGGATGGAGCATTCACAACTTCCCTGGGCAACCCATTCCAGCACCTCACCACCCTCACAGGAAAGAATTTCCTCCTTAGATCCAATCTAAACTTCCCCTGTTTATGTTTTAATCCATTACCCCTTTTCCTGTCACTACAGTCCCTAACGAAGAGTCCCTCCCCAGCATCCCTGTAGGCCCCCTTCAGACACTGGAAGCTGCTATGAGGTCTCCCCGCAGCCTTCTCTTCTCAAGGGTGATCAGCCCCAACTTCCTCAGCCTGTCACCATACAGGAGGTGCTCCAGCCCCTGATCATCCTCATGGCCTCCTCTGGACTTGTTCCAACAGTTCCACATCCTTTTTATGTTGAGGACACCAGAACTGCACACAATGCTCCAGGTGAGGTCTTACAAGAGCAGAGTAGAGGGGCAGGATCACCTCCATCAACCTGCTGGTCACGCTCCATTGGATGCAGCCCAGGATACGCTTGGCTTTCTGGGCTGCGAGCGCACACTGAAGCCGGCTCATGTTCATTTTCTCATCGACCAGCACCCCCAAGTCCTTCTCCGCAGGGCTGCTCTGAATCTCTTCTTTGCCCAACCTGCAGCTGTGCTTGGGATTGCTCCCACCCAGGTGTAGGACCTTGCACTTGTCATGGTTAAACTTCATGAGGCTGGCATCAGCCCACCTCACAAGTGTGTTCAAGGTCCCTGTGGATGGCATTCCTTCCCTCCAGCGAATCAAAAGAGCCACAGAGCTTGGTGTCACCTTCCTAAATCCCTGGTGTCTGTGAGCTGGTAGCTTCCTGTCAAAATTATGGGAAGGTGTAAGGCAATAGCCTTAGAGAAGCTTGAATTCATGTGGGATATACCATATGACAGCTGGGAGAGGGGATGCTCTAATGCACGAGGAAGCACTGCTCTGCCATGCTTTTGAAAGGACTCAAAAAGCCAAAAGCATTTCCCAAAGCCGTATTTGGAAGCTTCATTCTTCCTGAAGCACTCACCTTCAGGAGTAAAGAGGAAAGAGGTGGCTAGTGCCATACTTGGGTTCCTTTCAGGCCTGGAAATAACAATATCTCATCACTCGATCAACTAGTCCCTAGGGCATGGACTGGCCAAGCTCCTCATAGGCTTCTACATTCGGCCTCCTGGCCTCTCAGCTATGCATAGGTTTCCAAATGGGAGGGATGGACCATCCCTCTGGACACCTCCCCACCTGGAACCTGCCCACAGAGCTGGATCACACCCTCACACCTTCCCCGAGTAGTTCTGAAGAGGAGGAAAAGTTGAGTGGACTGGGAATCCAGGCTTTAAGACTGAAATGCACCATCATGCAAGAGAGTGGGCTGGGAATAGCTCAGCATGCTGAGAATCTGGGGAGAATCCTTGATTTCTGTGAAAATGCTTTCTCACCTAAATGCAATTAGTGGGTTCTCAGGGATGCTACACATAAGCAAAATGAACTTCCTGATGCCAACAAGTGCTTGGTGCCACTGCACTTAGGAAAAAAAAATACCTCACTTAGGGGACTCTTAGGAAGAGGAAAGAAATCAGGATGTATGATGCTTTTAAAGAAAAGTGTCCTGCGGTTTATAACAGAGGAAGTTTTCCAATCAGAAATCCACCTGAACAGCCAAAAGTGGCATGTATCCAGAGAGTTTCACAGGCATGTATGTCAGATTGAGATGTTTCCATAAAAAATCATGACATCCGCACATTGTAAAAATTTCTATTTATGCTAACAGTCCCATCAGCATGGCCAGCAGGTTCTGCAGCTTGTCATAGGGTACTCCATAGAGTCGCCTTCCATCTCCAAAGCTGTCCCACAACACAGCAGGACCCATCAGTAAACAAGGCATATTGCTTCTCCCATTCAGACAGTTCATGATAGACAGGGTCTTCTTTAGCACGTGTCACTTCCTCCTCTGGTGACATGCCAAAAGTTTTGCCCTCTGGCCAGTCCCTGATAACTTCCAGCATTTCTGGATGACTGGGATTTCCTCTTCAGCCTCATTGCATAATCACCGAGTGACACTTACTCCAGCTAGGACTGGTTGCATGTTGAGGAGAGGAGACGTTCCCTTTGAACA
>NW_026641217.1:0-684 GCF_028554395.1 Pezoporus wallicus
AGGGAAAGCTAGTGCTCTGCTTCTTCAGCACACAAGCAGCTTTGCAACGGGGTCACCATCATTGCAGTCTCTCCTCGGTTTCATACCTAAAAGTCCATTTGAATCCAAATTCTCAGGTGGTGTCTCTCAGCTGCCCAGCAGCACAGTTAGTACAGCACGAACGTTTGGCCTCTGCTCCCACAGCAGAAGAGCCAGGATTGAAAGCTGGTGCTGGACCTGTTCAGCACACAATCCCCTTTACATTGGTGCCTCCATCGTTGCTTTCACTGCTCACTTTCATACAGGAAAAGCATTTGAATGGAATCAGTCCAGAGCCTGCTCTCTGCTGCGCAGCAACACAGTCAGCACAGAATGAACAGTGGCATCTGCTCACACGGCAGAAGGAGCAGCAGGGAAAGCTAGTGCTCTGCTTCTTCAGCACACAAGCAGCTTTGCAACGGGGTCACCATCATTGCAGTCTCTCCTCGGTTTCATACCTAAAAGTCCATTTGAATCCAAATTTCTCAAGCGGTCTCAGCTGCCCAGCAGCACAGTGAGTACAGCACGAACGTTTGGCATCTGCTCCCACAGCAGAAGAGCCAGGATTGAAAGCTGGTGCTGGACCTGTTCAGCACACAATCCCCTTTACATTGGTGCATCCATCGTTGCTTTCACTGCTAACACTCGTACCGGAAAAGCATTTGA
>NW_026641218.1:0-682 GCF_028554395.1 Pezoporus wallicus
ATTATATGGTACGGTACCGTACGGAACGGTATGGCATGGTACGAAATGGTAGGGCATGCTACGGTATCGCGCAGTACGGTACGGCACAGCACACTACGGAACGGTACGGCACAAAATGACATCAAATGAAATGAAATGAAATGAAATGAAATGAAATGAAATGAAATGACATGGTACGGTACAGCACGGCACGGAACGGCACGAAACGGTAGGGCATGGTACGGTATCGCAAGGCACGGTAGAGCATGGTCTGGTACGCAACGGTACGGCACGGTATGGCACAAAAAGAAATCAAATGGACATGAAATGAAATGAAATGAAATGAAATGAAATGAAATGAAATGAAATGAAATGAAATTACATGGTACGGTACGGCACGGAACGGTACGGCACCATATGAAAGGGTAGGGCATAGTACGGTAAGGCGCGGCATGGTAGGGCACGGTACGGCATGCAACGGTACGGCACCGTACGCACAAAATGATATCAAATGGACATGAAATGAAATGAAATGAAATACATAAATAATTAAATTACATGGTAAATTATAGGGTAGTGTAGTGTACGGAACGGTACGACACGGTACGAAATGGTAGGGCATGGTACGGTATCGCGCGGCACGGTACGGCACAGTACAGTACGCAACGGTACAGCATGAAATGAAATGAAATGAAATGAAATG
>NW_026641219.1:0-675 GCF_028554395.1 Pezoporus wallicus
ATATGGCAAGAGCCATCAGTAAACAAGGCATACTGCTTTTCACTTTCTGACAGTTTATTATCTGGTGGGGACTCTTCAGCGCGCACCACCTCCTCCTTTGGTGACATTCCAAAATCTTTGCCCTCTGGCCAGTCCATGATGACTTCTAGAATGCCTGGACGACTGAGATTTCCTATTCGAGTTCGTTGTGTAATTAGTGCAGCCCATTTACTCCATGTAGCATCAGTTGCATGATGTGTAGAGGAGACCCTGCCTTTGAACATCCAGCCCAGCGCGGGCAACCGGGGTGCCAGGAGGAGCTGTGCTTCAGTGCCAATCACTTCCGAAGCAGCTCGAACCCCTTCATAGGCTGCCAGTATCTCTTTCTCAGTTGGGGTATAGCTGGCCTCAGATCCTTTATATCCCCGACTTCAAAAGCCGAGGGGTCGACCTCGAGTCTCCCCTGGAGCTTTCTGCCAGAGGCTCCAGGTAGGACCGTTCTCCCCAGCTGCTCAATTTCCTCAGTCTCCAAAGCAGCAATACCAAAAGCCCACCGGTACCCTTTTGGGTCTTTTAAGTACCCTCTCTTGCGGTAGTCTATGCCGAGGATGCATGGAGCCTCTGGACCAGTCACAATAGGGTTTTTTTGCCATTCCCTCCCAGTCAGGCTGATTTCAGCCTTCAGCACAGTCAACT
>NW_026641220.1:0-6911 GCF_028554395.1 Pezoporus wallicus
ACGATGTCCACCTTGTCGAGGACGCGGTCGCGCTCGGCGATGCCGGCCCCACGCGCCCCATAGAGCCCCACGGCGTGGACCTCGTCCACGAAGGTCAGGGCCCCATGGGCATGGGCAACGTCACAGAGCTCGCGCAGGGGGGCGATGGAGCCTGGGGGGCACAGGGGGGATATGGGGGGGTATGGGGGGGTATAGGGGGGATATAGGGGGAAATGGGGGGGTTATGGCAGGATATGGGGGGTTATGGGGGGATATGGGGGGGTATAGGGGGGATATGGGGGGTTATGGGGGTAAATAGGGGGAAATGGGGGGGTTATGGCGGGATATGGGGGGTTATGGGGGGGATATGGAGGGGTATAGGGGGGATATAGGGGGAAATGGGGGGGTTATGGCGGGATATGGGGGGTTATGGGGGGGATATGGGGGGGTATAGGGGGGATATGGGGGGATATGGGGGGTATAGGGGGGATATAGGGGGAAATGGGGGGGTTATGGCTGGATATGGGGGGTTATGGGGGTAAATAGGGGGATATGGGGGGATATGGAGGGGTATAGGGGGGATATAGGGGGAAATGGGGGGGTTATGGCGGGATATGGGGGGTTATGGGGGTAAATAGGGGGAAATGGGGGGGTTATGGCGGGATATGGGGGGTTATGGGGGTAAATAGGGGGAAATGGGGGGGTTATGAGGGGGTACGGGTGGAAATAGGGGGGTTATGGGGGGATATTGGGGGGTTATGGGGCATATGGGGGGTACTGGGGTGCTATGGGTGCCATGTGTTCTATGTGTTCCATGGGTTCCATGGGTGCTATGTGTTCCGTGTGTTCTATGTGTTCCATGGGTGCCATGGGTGTTATGGGTGCCATGTGTTCCGTGTGTTCTATGGGCGCCATGGGTGCTATGGGTGCTATGTGTTCCGTGTGTTCTATGTGTTCCATGGGTTCCATGGGTGCTGTGTGTTCTATGTGTTCCATGTGTTCTATGTGTTCTATGTGTTCCGTGTGTTCTATGTGTTCTATGTGTTCCGTGTGTTCTATGTGTTCCATGGGTGCCATGTGTTCCGTGTGTTCTATGGGCGCCATGGGTGCTATGGGTGCTATGTGTTCCGTGTGTTCTATGTGTTCCATGGGTTCCATGGGTGCTGTGTGTTCTATGTGTTCCATGTGTTCTATGTGTTCTATGTGTTCCGTGTGTTCCATGTGTTCCGTGTGTTCCATGGGTGCTATGGGTGCTATGGGTGCCATGTGTTCCGTGTGTTCCATGTGTTCCATGGGTGCCATGGGTGCCATGTGTTCTATGTGTTCCATGTGTTCCATGGGTGCTATGGGTGCCATGTGTTCCGTGTGTTCCATGGGTGCTATGGGTGCCATGTGTTCTATGTGTTCCATGTGTTCCATGTGTTCCTTGTGTTCCATGGGTGCCATGGGCGCTATGGGTGCCATGTGTTCCATGTGTTCTATGTGTTCCATGGGTGCTATGGGTGCCATGTGTTCTATGTGTTCCGTGTGTTCCATGTGTTCCATGGGTGCCATGGGTGCCATGGGTGCCATGGGTGCCATGTGTTCTATGTGTTCCATGGGTTCAATGGGTGCTATGGGTGCTATGTGTTCCATGTGTTCCGTGTGTTCTATGTGTTCCATGGGTGCCATGTGTTCCATGGGTGCTATGGGTGCCATGTGTTCTATGTGTTCCATGTGTTCCATGTGTTCCGTGTGTTCCATGGGTGCCATGTGTTCCATGGGTGCTATGGGTGCCATGTGTTCTATGTGTTCCATGTGTTCCATGGGTGCCATGTGTTCCATGGGTGCCATGTGTTCCATGGGTGCCATGTGTTCTATGTGTTCCATGTGTTCCATGTGTTCCATGGGTGCCATGTGTTCCATGGGTGCCATGTGTTCCATGGGTGCCATGTGTTCCATGTGTTCCATGGGTGCTATGGGTGCCATGTGTTCTATGTGTTCCATGTGTTCCATGGGTGCCATGGGTGCCATGTGTTCCATGTGTTCCATGGGTGCCATGGGTGCCATGTGTTCTATGTGTTCCATGTGTTCCATGGGTGCCATGGGTGCCATGTGTTCCATGTGTTCCATGGGTGCCATGGGTGCCATGTGTTCTATGTTTTCCATGTGTTCTATGTGTTCCATGTGTTCCGTGTGTTCCATGGGTGCCATGGGTGCCATGTGTTCCATGTGTTCCATGTGTTCCATGGGTGCCATGTGTTCTATGTGTTCCATGTGTTCCATGTGTTCCATGGGTGCCATGGGTGCCATGTGTTCCATGTGTTCCATGTGTTCCATGTGTTCCATGGGTGCCATGTGTTCTATGTGTTCCATGGGTTCAATGGGTGCTATGGGTGCTATGTGTTCCATGTGTTCCGTGTGTTCTATGTGTTCCATGGGTGCCATGTGTTCCATGGGTGCTATGGGTGCCATGTGTTCCATGTGTTCCATGTGTTCCATGTGTTCCATGGGTGCCATGGGTGCCATGGGTGCCATGTGTTCTATGTGTTCCATGGGTTCAATGGGTGCTATGGGTGCTATGGGTGCTATGTGTTCCATGTGTTCCGTGTGTTCTATGTGTTCCATGGGTGCCATGTGTTCCATGGGTGCTATGGGTGCCATGTGTTCTATGTGTTCCATGTGTTCCATGTGTTCCATGTGTTCCATGTGTTCCATGGGTGCCATGGGTGCCATGGGTGCCATGGGTGCCATGTCTTCTATGTGTTCCATGTGTTCCATGTGTTCCATGGGTGCCATGGGTGCCATGGGTGCCATGTGTTCCATGTGTTCCATGGGTGCCATGGGTGCCATGGGTGCCATGTGTTCCATGTGTTCCATGGGTGCCATGGGTGCCATGTGTTCTATGTGTTCCATGTGTTCTATGTGTTCCATGTGTTCCATGTGTTCCATGGGTGCCATGGGTGCCATGTGTTCCATGTGTTCCATGGGTGCCATGGGTGCCATGTGTTCTATGTGTTCCATGTGTTCCATGTGTTCCATGTGTTCCATGGGTGCCATGGGTGCCATGTGTTCTATGTGTTCCATGTGTTCCATGTGTTCCATGGGTGCCATGGGTGCCATGGGTGCCATGTGTTCCATGTGTTCTATGTGTTCCATGTGTTCCATGGGTGCCATGGGTGCCATGGGTGCCATGTGTTCCATGGGTGCCATGGGTGCCATGTGTTCCATGTGTTCCATGGGTGCCATGGGTGCCATGTGTTCTATGTGTTCCATGTGTTCTATGTGTTCCATGTGTTCCATGTGTTCCATGGGTGCCATGGGTGCCATGTGTTCCATGTGTTCCATGGGTGCCATGGGTGCCATGTGTTCTATGTGTTCCATGTGTTCCATGTGTTCCATGTGTTCCATGGGTGCCATGGGTGCCATGTGTTCTATGTGTTCCATGTGTTCCATGTGTTCCATGTGTTCCATGGGTGCCATGGGTGCCATGTGTTCTATGTGTTCCATGTGTTCCATGTGTTCCATGGGTGCCATGGGTGCCATGTGTTCTATGTGTTCCATGTGTTCCGTGTGTTCCATGGGTGCCATGTGTTCCATGTGTTCCATGTGTTCCATGTGTTCCATGTGTTCCATGGGTGCCATGGGTGCAGTGTTTCGGTCCCGTCCCCCCCTCACCGTCCATGGAGTGCACGGACTCGAAGGCCACGATCTTGGGGGTGCCGGGGGCGCTGCGGGCCAGGAGCTCCCCGAGGTGCTCGGGGTCGTTGTGGCGGAAGAGCCGCTTGGGGGCGCCCGAGCGCTGGATGCCCTGGATCATGGAGGCGTGGTTCCCCGCGTCCGAGAACACCTCGCACCCTGCGGGGGCACCCATGGGTGCGGGGGTGATGGGGGGGGCACCCATGGGTGCGGGGGTGATGAGGGGGCACCCATGGGTGGGGGGGGACCAAAGGGGGGGGTGATGGGGGGCACCCGTGGGTGATGGGGGGCACCCATGGGTGCTGGGACACACACACGTGGGTGATGGGGGGCACCCATGGGTGCTGGGACACACACACGTGGGTGATGGGGGGCACCCATGGGTGCGGGGGTGATGGGGGGGGCACCCATGGGTGGGGGGGTGATGGGGGGCACCTATGGACCCCCCAGCACCCTCCCCCCATTGAGTCCCTATGGACCCCCCAGCGCCCCCCATTGAGTCCCTCTGGGTCCCCCATTGAGTCCCTCTGGGTCCCCCCATTGAGCCCCTCTGGGTCCCCCATTGAGTCCCTCTGGGTCCCCCCATTGAGTCCCTCTGGATCCCCCATTGAGTCCCTATGGGCCCCCCATTGAGTCCCTCTGGGTCCCCCCATTGAGTCCCTCTGGGTCCCCCATTGAGTCCCTCTGGGTCCCCCATTGTGTCCCTCTGGGTCCCCCATTGAGTCCCTCTGGATCCCCCATTGAGTCCCTCTGGGTCCCCCCATTGAGCCCCTCTGGGTCCCCCATTGAGTCCCTATGGGCCCCCCATTGAGTCCCTCTGGATCCCCCATTGAGTCCCTCTGGGTCCCCCATTGAGTCCCTCTGGATCCCCCATTGAGTCCCTATGGGCCCCCCATTGAGTCCCTCTGGATCCCCCATTGAGCCCCTCTGGGTCCCCCATTGAGTCCCTATGGGCCCCCCATTGAGTCCCTCTGGGTCCCCCCATTGAGTCCCTCTGGGTCCCCCATTGAGTCCCTCTGGATCCCCCATTGAGTCCCTATGGGCCCCCCATTGAGTCCCTCTGGGTCCCCCCATTGAGTCCCTCTGGGTCCCCCATTGAGTCCCTCACCGCCCCCATTGAGTCCCTCTGGGTCCCCCATTGAGTCCCTCTGGATCCCCCATTGAGTCCCTATGGGTCCCCCATTGAGTCCCTCTGGATCCCCCATTGAGTCCCTATGGGCCCCCCATTGAGTCCCTCTGGATCCCCCATTGAGTCCCTATGGGTCCCCCATTGAGTCCCTCTGGGTCCCCCCATTGAGTCCCTCTGGGTCCCCCATTGAGTCCCTCTGGTCCCCAGCCCCCGGCCGGTCCGTACCGGGCAGCACCCGCAGGAGGGTGCCGAGGGCGGTGTCGTTGGCGCTGAAGCAGGAGCCGAAGAGCAGCGCCCGGGGCTGGCGGTGGAGCCGCGCCAGGGCCCGCTCCAGGGCCTCGTGCAGCGGGGACGTCCCCGCGATGTTCCGGGTACCCCCGGAGCCCAGCCCGTGAGCGGCCAGGGCGGCCCTGGGGGGGCAGCAGGTGAGGGGGGATGGGGGGGATGGAGGGGATGGGGGGGGATGGGGGGGATGGGGGGGGATGGGGGTGAATGGGGGGATGGGGGTGAATGAGGGGTGATGGGGGGATGGGGTAACGGGGGGGATGGGGGGATGGGGGGGATGGGGGGCATGGGGTAACGGGGGGGATGGGGGTGAATGGGGGGATGGAGGGGATGGGGGAATGAGGGGGATGGGGTGATGGAGGTGAATGAGGGGTGATGGGGGGGATGGGGTAACAGGGGGGATGGGGGGATGGAGGTGAATGAGGGGTGATGGGGGGGATGGGGTAACGGGGGGGATGGGGGGATGGAGGTGAATGAGGGGTGATGGGAGAATGGGGTAACGGGGGGGATGGGGGTGAATGGGGGGATGGGGGGAAGGGGGAGATGGGGGGGATGGAGGTGAATGAGGGGTGATGGGGGGGATGGGTGGGATGGGGGTGAATGGGGGGATGGAGGGCATGGAGGTGAATGAGGGGGATGGGGGTGATGGAGGTGAATGAGGGGTGATAGGGAAATGGGGTAACAGGGGGGATGGGGGTGAATAGGGTGTGATGGGGGAGATGGAGGGGATGGGGGAATGGGGGGGATGGAGGTGAATGAGGGGTGATGGGGGAATGGGGTAATGGGGGGGATGAGGGTGAATGGGGGGGATGGGGGTGAATGGGGGTGAATGAGGGGATTTGAGGGAAATGAAGGGGTTTCAGGGGATTTGGGGTGCCCTGGGGGTTCATTGGGGGGCATTAGAGGCCCATCGGGGTGCAATAGGGGTGCATTAGGGGTCCATAGGGTCCCGTTGGGATGCATTGGCGCTCATAGGGATGCAATAGGGATGCAATGGGTCCCACAGGGATGCAATGGGGATGCAATGGAGTCCATAGAGATGCACTGGGGATGCACTATGGCCCATAGGGATGCAATGGGGTTGCAGTGGGTCCATAGGGATGCACTGGGGATGCACTATGGCCCATAGGGATGCAATGGGGATGCACTGGGGTCCTTAGGGATGCAATGGGGTTGCAATGGAGTCCATAGGGATGCACTGGGGTCCTTAGGGATGCAATGGGGATGCACTGGGGTCCTTAGGGATGCAATGGGGATGCACTGGGGTCCATAGGGATGCAGTGGGGATGCACTGGGGTCCTTAGGGATGCAATGGGGATGCACTGGGGTCCTTAGGGATGCAATGGGGATGCACTGGGGTCCATAGGGATGCAGTGGGGATGCACTGGGGTCCTTAGGGATGCAATGGGGATGCACTGGGGTCCTTAGGGATGCAATGGGGATGCACTGGGTCCCATAGGGATGCAGTGGGGATGCAGTGGGTCCCATAGGGATGCAGTGGGGATGCAGTGGGGTCCATGGGGTCCCGCTGTGTCCCCCCCACCTGGCGGCCCGCAGCACGGCCGGGTGCCGGCTCATTCCCAGGTAATCGTTGGAGCACCAGAGCTGGAGCGGCCGCGGGGGGGCGCCGAAGAGGCCGAGGGGGGGCGCGTCCGCCCGGCGCCGCACGGGCGTGAACACCCGGTACGAGTGAGAGCGGCGCAGCGCGGCCAAGCGCGCCTCCAGCAGCGCCGAGTACGGGAAGGCGCCCTCTGCCGGAGCGGAGGGACTGCGGTTAGGGGCTGCGGGACAGCGCCATTGGCCCCCAGCGCCCCACATAGCCCCCTGTAGGCGCACAGAG
>NW_026641221.1:0-677 GCF_028554395.1 Pezoporus wallicus
GTCCATTTGAATCCAAATTCTCAGGTGGTCTCTCTCAGCTGCCCAGCAGCACAGTGAGTACAGCACGAACGTTTGGCCTCTGCTCCCACAGCAGAAGAGCCAGGATTGAAAGCTGGTGCTGGACCTGTTCAGCACACAATCCCCTTTACATTGGTGCCTCCATCGTTGCTTTCACTGCTAACACTCATACAGGAAAAGCATTTGAATAGAATCAGTCCAGAGCCTGCTCCCTGCTGGCAGCAACACAGCACAGAATGAACAGTGGCATCTGCTCACACGGCAGAAGGACCAGCAGGGAAAGCTTGTGCTGTGTCCCTTCAGCACACAAGCAGCTTTGCAACAGGGTCACCATCATTGCAGTCTCTCCTCGGTTTCATACCTAAAAGTCCATTTGAATCCAAATTCTCAGGTGGTCTCTCTCAGGTGCCCAGCAGCACAGTGAGTACAGCACGAACGTTTGGCCTCTGCTCCCACAGCAGAAGAACCAGGATTGAAAGCTGGTGCTGGACCTGTTCAGCACACAATCCCCTTTACATTGGTGCCTCCACCGTTGCTTTCACTGCTCACTTTCATACAGGAAAAGAATTTGAATGGAATCAGTCCAGAGCCTGCTCTCTGCTGCGCAGCAACACAGTCAGCACAGAATGAACAGTGGCATCTGCTCCCATGGCAGAAGG
>NW_026641222.1:0-683 GCF_028554395.1 Pezoporus wallicus
TCCCCCAGCCCCACCGCAGTGCCGTGACCCCCACATCCATCTCCCTCCGGGGCCATCTCACCCGGGACAGATCCACCTGGTACCTCCTGCCCAGCTCATCCAAGGACAGTTTATGGTCATCCTGCGGGCACCCAGCACCGCTGTGAGCGCGGTGGTGGCAGCGCCCAGCACCGGCGCGGTGCCCGCTCCCCACTCACCATGTTCACCTCCTTCTTGAGCTCATCGAGCTCCTTCTCCTTCTGCTTCCTCTTGCCACCGCCATTCTCGGACGTGGTGGCCGCGGGCGAGTACTCGCGGCCGCTCTGTGGGTTCCATAGGGGGGGGAAAAATGGGGTGGGGTGGGGGGGGCCGTGGGGTTGGAAGCGGGGAGGAAGCCGCAGAGGGGTTGGCAACCGCCCCGGCACCGTGGGCATTACCATGGGCATGGATGTGATGGCCAACATGGGGGTCACGGTGGCCACGGGCATCCTCGAGGGCGCACGGGGAAGTCACCGTGGGCACGGGGGGGGCTGCAGGCAGCGGTGGCAGTGTGGGCATTGGGGGGGGGGGGGGGGGCAAGGAGGGGAGGGGGTATGGGGGAGCAGTGGGGTTATGGGGGGGGGCATTGTGAGTAAGGGGGGACTGGGGATATGGGGGGTCCATTGTGGTTATGGGGGGGCACTGTGAGTCAAGGGGGACTGGGG
>NW_026641223.1:0-6800 GCF_028554395.1 Pezoporus wallicus
ATGGGCTCAATGGGGACAATGGGGCAATGGGGGTCATGGGGGCAATGGGCAATGAGGACAATGAGGTCAATGGGGACAATGGTCTCAATGGTCTCGATGGGGCCAATGGGCTCTATGGGGACAATGGTCTCAATGGGGGCAATGGGCTCAATGAGGACAATGGGCTCAATGAGGACAATGGGCTCAATGAGGACAATGGGGTCGATGGGGCCAATGGGCTCTATGGGGACAATGGTCTCAATGGGCTCTATGGGGCCAATGGTCTCGATGGGGCCAATGGGCTCTATGGGGCTGGGGGTTACCTGTGCCAGGGCTGGGACGTGATCCTGACCCGGGAGCCCTGTGCCCTCTGTGCCATGGCGTTGGTGCTGGCCCGGGCCCGCCGGGTGCTCTTTGGGGCCCCAGCCCCCCAAGGAGCCCTCAGCACCCGCTATGGGCTCCACGGCCGGGCCCGCCTCAACCATCGCTACCGGGCCTATGGGGGGGTGGCCCCCAAGCTCTGGGAGCCGTTGGGGGGGGTTGGGATGGAGCAGTGATGGGGGGGGGGATAGGAACACACATGGGGGTGTTATAGAGTCTTTATTGGGGGGGGATGTGATATGGGGGTCGCCGGATTGGGGGGACAATGGGGGGGGTGAAGGGGAGTCAATGGAGCTCAATGGGAAGCAATGGAGGTCAATGGTTGTCAATGGGAGTCGGTGTCATTGGGAATCAATGGGAGTCAATTGGTCTCAATGGGAGTCGGTATCAATGGAGGTCAATGGGAATCAATGAAGCTCAATGGGAGTCAATTGGTATCAATGGGAGTCGGTATCAATGGAGGTCAATGGGAATCAATGAAGCTCAATGGGAGTCAATTGGTATCAATGGGAGTCGGTATCAATGGAGGTCAATGGGAATCAATGAAGCTCAATGGGAGTCAATTGGTATCAATGGGAGTCGGTATCAATGGAGGTCAATGGGAATCAATGGAGCTCAATGGGAGTCAATTGGTATCAATAGAGCTCAATGGGAGTCAATTGGTATCAATGGAGCTCAATGGGAGTCAGTTGGTATCAATGGAGGTCAATGGGAATCAATGGAGCTCAATGGTTGTCAATGGGAGTCAGTGTCATTGGGAATCAATGGGAGTCAATTGCTATCAATGGGAGTCAGTTGGTATCAATAGAGCTCAATGGTTGTCAATGGGAGTCAATTGGTATCAATGGAGGTCAATGATTGTCAATGGGAGTAAATTGGTATCAATGGGAGTCAATTGGTATCAATGGAGCTCAATGGTTGTCAATGGGAGTCAATTGGTATCAATGGAGGTCAATGATTGTCAATGGGAGTAAATTGGTATCAATGGGAGTCAATTGGTATCAATGGAGCTCAATGGTTGTCAATGGGAGTCAATTGGTATCAATGGTTGTCAATGGAGGTCAATGGGAATCAATGGAGCTCAGTGGGAGTCAATTGGTATCAATAGAGATCGATGGGAATCAATGGTTGTCAATGGGAGTCAATGGGTATCAGTGGGAGTCAGTTGGTATCAATGGATGTCAATGGGTATCAATGGGAGTCAATCGGTATCAATAGAGGTCGACGGGAATCAATGGTTGTCAATGGGTATCAGTGGTTGTCAATGGGTATCAATGGGAGTCAATTGGTATCAATGGGAGTCAATTGGTATCAATGGATGTCAATGGGTATCAATGGAGGTCAATGGGAATCAATTGGTGTCGATGGGTATCAATGGGAGTCAATTGGTATCAATGGAGCTCAATGGGTATCAGGGGGTACCAATGGGGATCAATGGCTGTCAGTGGGGGCTCAATGGGTCCCAATGGGGATCAATGGGTCCCAATGGGGAGGTCAATGGGGATCAATGGGTCCTAATGGGGAGGTCAATGGGTCCCAATGGGGGGGTCAATGGGTCCCAATGGGGAGGTCAATGGGTCCCAGTGGGGGGGATCAATGGGTCCCAATGGGGGGATCAATGGGGGGGGTCAGTGGGGATCAATGGGTCCCAATGGCTGTCAATGAGGAGGTCAATGGGGATCAATGAGGGGAGTCAATGGGGATCAATGGGTCCCAATGGGGAGATCAATGGGTCCCAATGGGGAGATCAATGGGTCCCAATGGGGATCAATGGGGGGATCAATGGGTCCCAATGGGGGGATCAATGGGGATCAATGGGGATCAATGGGGAGATCAATGGGTCCCAATGGGGGGATCAATGGGTCCCAATGGGGATCAATGGGGGAGATCAATGGGTCCCAATGGGGAGATCAATGGGTCCCAATGGGGATCAATGGGGAGATCAATGGGTCCCAATGGGGAGATCAGTGGTTCCCAATGGGGGGATCAATGGGGATCAATGGGGAGATCAATGGTTCCCAATGGGGGGATCAATGGTTCCCAATGGGGGGGTCAATGGGTCCCAATGGGGAGATCAATGGGTCCCAATGGGGGGGATCAATGGGTCCCAATGGGGGGTCAATGGGTCCCAATGGGCATCAATGGGGGGATCAATGGTTCCCAATGGGGGGGTCAATGGTTCCCCAGGGGGTGTTGGCTGGGGGCGCGGGGGGGTCTCCATCCTCATGACGTAAGAGTCGCTGTGGGTGACGTAGCGCAGCCAGCGGGGGGGCGGGGCCGAGGAGCGCCCCTCCCCCTCCGGGGCCAGGCGCAGGAAGCGGAGCCTCAGCCCCGAGCAGGATCGGGCCGGGAGCTCGAAACGGGCGGCAACGGGGCCCAGAGAGCCCAGGGGGGAGGAGGCCGAGAGCTGGGACACGGCAACGACACGGGAATGACACGGGAACGACACGGGATGGACATGGGAACGACATGGGAACGACGTGGGAATGACGTGGGAATGACACGGGAACGACATGGGATGGACATGGGAATGACACGGGAATGACATGGGATGGACATGGGAATGACACGGGAATGACATGGGATGGACATGGGAATGACACGGGATATGGTCATGGGAATGACACGGGATGGACATGGGATGGACATGGGATGGACATGGGAACAATGGGAACGACACGGGAACGACACGGGATGGACATGGGAATGACGTGGGATGGACATGGGAATGACGTGGGAACGACGTGGGAATGACATGGGAACGACGTGGGAACGACGTGGGAACGACATGGGAACGACATGGGAACGACGTGGGAATGACGTGGGAACGACATGGGAACAACATGGGATGGACATGGGAATGACGTGGGATGGACATGGGAATGACGTGGGAATGACGTGGGAATGACATGGGATGGACATGGGATATGGACATGGGAATGACGTGGGAGGGACATGGGAACGACATGGGAACGACGTGGGAATGACATGGGATGGACATGGGAATGACGTGGGAATGACATGGGAATGACATGGGAATGACATGGGAACAATGGGAACGACATGGGAATGACATGGGATATGGTCATGGGAATGACATGGGATGGACATGGGAATGACATGGGAATGACATGTGATGGACATGGGAACGACATGGGAACGACATGGGATGGACATGGGAACAATGGGAATGACACGGGATGGACATGGGATGGACATGGGAATGACGTGGGATGGACATGGGATATGGTCATGGGAATGACATGGGATATGGTCATGGGAATGACGTGGGAATGACGTGGGATATGGTCATGGGAATGACATGGGATGGACATGGGAATGACATGGGATATGGTCATGGGAACAATGGGAATGACATAGGAATGACATGGGATGGACATGGGAACGACGTGGGATGGACATGGGAATGACATGGGAATGACATGGGATATGGTCATGGGATGGACATGGGAACGACATGGGATGGACATGGGAACGACATGGGAATGACATGGGAACGACATGGGATGGACATGGGAACAACATGGGAACGACATGGGAACAACATGGGAATGACGTGGGATGGATATGGGAACAATGGGAACGACACGGGAACGACACGGGAACGACACGGGAATGACATGGGAATGACATGGGATATGGTCATGGGAATGACATGGGATATGGTCATGGGAATGACATGGGAATGACATGGGATGGACATGGGAATGACATGGGATATGGTCATGGGAATGACATGGGAATGACATGGGAATGACATGGGATAGGGTCATGGGATGGACATGGGATATGGACATGGGATGGATATGGGAACAATGGGAACGACATGGGAATGACGTGGGAACGTCATGGGATGGACATGGGATATGGTCATGGGAATGACATGGGATGGACATGGGAACAATGGGAACGACATGGGAATGACACGGGATGGACATGGGAATGACATGGGATATGGTCATGGGAATGACATGGGATGGACATGGGAATGACATGGGATATGGTCATGGGAATGACATGGGAATGACATGGGAATGACATGGGATGGACATGGGATGGACATGGGAATGACAAGGGAATGACATGGGAATGACATGGGATGGACATGGGATATGGTCATGGGAATGACATGGGAATGACATGGGAACGACATGGGAATGACATGGGAATGACATGGGAGGGACACGGGAGGGACATGGGAATGACATGGGAATGACATGGGATGGACATGGGATGGACATGGGAATGACATGGGAACGACACGGGAACAACATGGGATAGACATGGGAATGACATGGGAACGACACGGGAACAACATGGGATAGACATGGGATACACATAGGGTCCATATAGAACACATTTTGCCCCCCCATCACCCCCAATGGGGGTCAACCCTGCCCTCCCCAAGCACCCATGGGTGCCCCCCTACCCCCAAGCACCCATGGGTGTCCCCCCCCCCAAGCACCCATAGGTGCCCCCCCCTTCCCCCCCAGCACCCATAGGTGCCCCCCCCCCTTCCTCCAAGCACCCATGGTTGCCCCCCCCTCCCCCCCCCAAGCACCCATAGGTGCCCCCCCCCAGCACCCATGGGTGCTCAGCATCCCCATTCTCCCCCCAGCACCCATAGGTGTCCCAGCACCCCCTTTCCCCCCCAGCACCCATGGGTGCCCCCCCCCTCCCCCAAGCACCTATGGTTGCCCCCCTCCCCCCAAGCACCCATGGTTGCCCCCCCTCCCCCCAAGCACCCATAGGTGCCCCCCCCCCCCCAAGCACCCATAGATGCCCCCCCCCCCCAGCACCCATAGGTGCCCCCCCCCCCCCCCCCCCAGCACCCATGGGTGCCCCCCCCCCTTACCTTAAAGATGGCTCCCACTTGCGCCCCCCCCCGGCACTTGGGGATCTCCCATTGGATGCAGCGGGAGCCGGGGGGGGCCTGGGCCCTCTGCTCGGGGCTGCTGAGCTCCTGCGCCACGCTGGGGGGCAATGGGGGGCAATGGGGATCAATGGGGGGCAATGGGGGTTGGAATGGGGGGCAATGGGGGGCAATGGGGCTCAGTGGGGGTCAATGGGGGCAATGGGGGGCAATGGGGGCAATGGGGGCAATGGGGGCAATGGGGGCAATGGGGGCAATGGGGGCAATGGGGGAGAATGGGGTTATAATGGGGGCAATGGGGGGCAATGGGGGGCAA
The DNA here is from genome assembly GCF_028554395.1 of Pezoporus wallicus. Lineage (NCBI taxonomy): Eukaryota > Metazoa > Chordata > Aves > Psittaciformes > Psittacidae > Pezoporus > Pezoporus wallicus. Next base: position 5,571 of record NW_026641223.1, read on the forward strand.
TGGGGGACAATGGGGGCAATGGGGGCAATGGGGGGCAATGGGGGGCAATGGGGGGCAATGGGGGGCAATGGGGGGCAATGGGGGCAATGGGGGGCAATGGGGGCAATGGGGGGCAATGGGGGCAATGGGGGGCAATGGGGGGCAATGGGGATCAATGGGGGGCAATGGGGGCAATGGGGGGCAATGGGGGGCAATGGGGGGCAATGGGGGGCAATGGGGGGAATGGGGGGCAATGGGGGGATCAATGGGGGGCAATGGGGGCAATGGGGGGCAATGGGGGCAATGGGGGGCAATGGGGGGCAATGGGGGGCAATGGGGGGCAATGGGGGCAATGGGGGGCAATGGGGGGCAATGGGGGCAATGGGGGGCAATGGGGGGCAATGGGGGCAATGGGGGGCAATGGGGGGCATGGGGGCAATGGGGAGCAATGGGGGCAATGGGGGCAATGGGGGACAAGGGGGGGCAATGTTATAATGGGGGGCAATGGGGTTATAATGGGGGCAATGGGGGGCAATGGGGGGCAATGGGGTTATAATGGGGGCAATGGGGGGCAATGGGGGGCAATGGGGGGCAATGGGGTTATAATGGGGGGCAATGGGAGGCAATGGGAGGCAATGGGGGGCAATGGAGGGGAATGGGGTTATAATGGGGGCAATGGGGGGCAATGGGGGGCAATGGGGGCAATAGGGTTATAATGGGGTTATAATGGGGGGCAATGGGAGGCAATGGGGGGGAATGGGGTTATAATGGGGGCAATGGGAGGCAATGGGGGGCAATGGGGGGCAATGGGGGGCAATGGGGTTATAATGGGGGCAATGGGGTTATAATGGGGGGCAATGGGGGGCAATGGGGGGCAATGGAATGGGGGGCAATGGGGGGAATGGGGGTTATAATGGGGGGCAATGGGGGCAATGGGGGGTAATGGGGTCTATGGGGGTCAATGGGGGGCAGTGGGGGTTAATGGGGATCAATGGGGGCAATGGGGGGTAATGGGGGCAATGGGGGGTAATGGGGGTTGGAATGGGGGGCAATGGGGGGAATGAGGGTTATAATGGGGGCAATATGGGCAATGGGGGGTAATGGGGGGAATGAGGGTTATAATAGGGTTATAATGGGGGCAATGGGGGTTATAATGGGGGCAATGGGGGGGAATGGGGTTATAATGGGGGCAATGGGGGGCAATGGGGGGCAATGGGGTTATAATGGGGGGCAATGGGGGGAATGGGGTTA
>NW_026641224.1:0-6827 GCF_028554395.1 Pezoporus wallicus
AATGATGGCTATAATGAGGTCTATGAGGCTATAATGGGGCTCTATGGGGTTATAATTGGCCTCTATGAGGCAGTAATAGGGGTCTATGAGGGAATAATGGGGCTCTATATAGCAACAATGGGACTCTATGAGGCTATAAAGGGGTCTATGAAGCTATTCTGGGGCTCTAAGAAGCAATAATGGGACTGTACGAGTAAATAATGGGGCTCTATGTTGCAATCATGGGGCTCTATGAGGTAAGAATTGGGCTCTATGATGCAATAATGGGGCTCTAGGATGCAATAATGGGGCTCTAGGATGCAATAATGGGGCTCTATGAGCCAATAATGGGGCTCTGAAACGCAATACTGGGGCTCTACGAGGTAATAATGGGGGTCTATGAGGCAATAATAGGGCTCTATGAGGCAATAATGGGGCTCAATGTCGTTATAAAGGGGCTCCATGACGCAATAATGGGGCTCTATGAGGCAATAATGGGGCTCTATGAGGCAATAATAGGGCTCTATTTCGCAACAATAAGGGTTTATGAGGCAATATTGGGGCGCTATTAGGCAATAATGGGTCTCTATGAGGTAATAATGGGGCTCTATGAGGCAATAGTGGAGCTCTATGATGCAATAATGGGGCTCTATGAGGTTTTAATGGGGCTCAATGAGGCTATAATCGGGGTCTATGAGGCTATAATGGGGTATATGAGGCAATAATGGGGCTCTATGAGGTTTTAATGGGGCTCTATTTGGCAATAATGGGGCTCTCTGAGGCTGTAATGAGGTCTACGATGCTATAATGGCGTCTATGGGGTTATAATGGGGCTCTATGAGGCTATAACGGGGCTCTACGAGGTAATAATGGGGCTCTGTGAGCAATACTGGGGCTATATGAGGCAATAGTTGGCTCTATGAGGCAATAATGGGGCTCTATGAGGCTATAATGGGGCTCTATGAGGTTATAATGGGGCTCTGTTAGGCTATAATAGGGTTTATGAGGCAATAATGCAGCTCTATGATGCAATAATGGGGCTCTATGAGGCAATAATAGGCTCTATGGGGAAATAATTTGGCTCTATGACGTGATAATGGAGCTCTATGAAGCAATCATGGGGCTCTAATGATGCACTAATGGGGGTTCTATGATGCAAAAATGAGGCTCTATGAGGCAATAATGGGGCTCTATGTTGCAACAATGGGGCTCTAGGAGGCTATAATGCATTCTATGAGGCAATAATGGGGCTCTATGAGGTTAGAATGGGGCTCTAGGAAGCAATCATGGGGCTCTATGATGCACTAATGGGGGTTCTATGATACAATAATGGGGCTCTCTGAAGCAATAATGCCGGTCCATGAGGCTATTATGGGTTCTATGTCGCAATAATGGAGCTCTATGAGGAGCTCTATGAGGCAATAATGGGGCTCTATGAGGCAATAATGGGGTTCTATGTCGTTATAAAGGGGCTCTATGATACAATAATTGGGCTCTATGAGGCAATAATGGGGTTCTATGTCGTTATAAAGGGGCTCTATGATACAATAATGGGGCTCTATGTCGCAACAATGGGGCTCTATGAGGCAATAATGCGGCTCTATGAGGCTATATTGAGGTCTTTGAGGCTATAATGGACCACTATGGGGTTATAATGGGGCTGTGTTAGGCTGTCATAATGGGGTTCTATGAATAATGGGGTCTATGAGGGAATAATGGGCTCTATGGGAAACAATGGGGGTCTATGAGGCAATAATGGGGCTCTATGAGATTATAATGGGACTCTATGTAATAATGGGGCAATCATGGGGCTCTCTGATGCAATAATGGGGCTCTATGAGGCAATAATGCAGCTCTATAATGGGGCTCTATGAGGTTTTAATGGGGCTCTATTAGGCAATAATGGGGCTCTATGAGGCTGTAATGAGGTCTACGAGGCTATAATGGCGTCTATGGGGTTATAATGGGGCTCTATGAGGCAATAATGGGGCTCTATGAGGCAATAATGGGGCTCTATGAGGTTATAATGGGGCTCTGTTAGGCTATAATAGGGTTTATGAGGCAATAATCGGGCTCTATGACGCAATAATCGGGGTCTATGAGGCAATAATAGGCTCGATGGGGAAATAATTTGGCTCTATGAGGTTATAATGGCGCTCTAGGAAGCAATCATGGGGCTCTATGAGGCAACAATGGGGCTCTATGAGGCAATAATGGGGCTCTATGAGGCAATAATGGGGCTCTATGAGGCTATAATGGGGTCTATGAGGCAATAATGGGGCTCTATGAGGCCATAATGAGGCAATAATGGGGCTCTATGAGGTTATAATGGGGCAATAATGCGGCTCTATGAGGCAATAATGTGGCTCTATGATGCAATAATGGGGCTCTATGAAGCAATAATGCCGCTCCATGCGGCTATAATGGGTTCTATGACGCAAAAATGGAGCTCTATGTCGCAGTAATGGGCCTCAATGATGCAATAATGGGGCTCTATGAGGCAATAATGCGGCTCTATGAGGCTATAATGATGTCCTTGAGGCTATAATGGGCCTCTATGAGGTTATAATGGGGATGTGTTAGGCTATAATGGGGTTTATGAGGCAATAAAGGGGCTCTATGATGCAATAATGGGGCTCTATGATGCAATAATGGGGCTCTATGAAGCAATAATGCCGCTCCATGAGGCTATAATGGGGTCTATGATGAAATAATGGAGCTCTATTTCGCAATAATGGAGCTCTATGAGGCAATAATGGGGCTCTATGAGGCAATAATGGGGTTCTATGTCGTTATAAAGGGGCTCTATGACGCAATAATGGGGCTCTATGGGGTAATACTGGGGCTCTATGAGGCAATAATGGGGCTCTATGTTGCAACAATGGGGCTCTATGAGGCAATAATGGGGCTCTATGTTGCAACAATGGGGCTCTATGAGGCAATAATGGGGCTCTATGAGGTAATAATGGGGCTCTATGAGGTAATAATGGGGCTCTATGTGGTTATAAAGGGGCTCTATGCAGTAATAATCAGGCTCTATGAAGCACTACTGGGGCTCTATGATGCAATAATGCGGCTCTATGATGCAATAATGGGGCTCTATGAGGCTATAATGGGGTCTATGACGCAATAATGGAGCTCTAAGAGGCAATACTGGGGCTCTATGAGGCAATAATGGGGCTCTATGTTGCAACAATGGGGCTCTATGAGGCAATAATGGGGCTCTATGCGGTAATAATCGGGCTCTATGAGGCAATACTGGGGCTCTATGATGCAATAATGGGGCTCTATGAGGCAATAATAGGGCTCTATGACGCAATAATGGGGCTCTATGAGACTATAATGGGGTATATGACGCAATAATGCGGCTCTATGAGGCTATAATGGTGTATACGAGGCAATAATTGGGCTCTATGAGGCAATAACGGGGCTCTATTAGGCAATAATGGGGCTCTATGAGGCTATAATGGGGTCTACGAGGCTATAATGGCATCTATGGTGTTATAATGGGGCTCTATGAGGCTATAACGGGGCTCTACGAGGAATGGGGCTCTATGTCGTAATAATGGGGCTCTATGCGGCAATAATGGGGCTCTATGTCGCAACAATGGGGCTCTAGGAGGCTATAATGAAGTCTATGAGGCAATTATGGGGCTCTATGTGGTTATAAAGGGTCTCTATGATGCAATAATGGTGCTCTATGATGCAATAATGGGGCTCTAGGATGCAATAATGGGGCTCTCTGAAGGAATAATGCCGCTCCATGAGGCTATAATGGGGTCTATGACGCAATAATGGATCTCTATGTCGCAATAATGGAACTCTATGAGGCAATAATGTGGCTCTATGAGGCAATAATGGGGTTCTATGTCGTTATAAAGGGGCTCTATGACGCAATAATAGGGCTCTATGAGGCAATACTGGGGCTCTATGTGGTTATAAAGGGGCTCTATGACGCAATAATGGGGCTCTATGTCGCAACAATTGGGCTCTATGAGGCAATAATGCGGCTCTATGAGGCTATAATGCGGCTCTATGAGGCTATAATGAGGTCTTTGAGGCTATAATGGGCCTCTATGAGGTTATAATGGGGCTCTGTTAGGCTATAATAGGGTTTATGAGGCAATAATGGGGGTCTATGACGCAATAATGGGGTCTGTGAGGCAATAATGGGCTCCATGGGGAAATAATTTGGCTCTATGAGATTATAATGGGACTCTATGAAGCAATCATGGGGCTCTATGATGCACTAATGGGGGTTCTATGACGCAATAATGGAGCTCTATGAGGCAATAATGGGGCTCTATGAGGCAATAATGGGGCTTTATGTTGAAACAATGGGGCTCTGGGAGGCTATAATGAGGTCAATGAGGCAATAATGGGGCTCTATGTGGTTTTAATACGGCTCTATGAGGTTTTAATGGGGCTCTATTAGGCAATAATGGGGCTCTATGACGCTGTAATGAGGTCTACGAGGTTATAATGGAGTCTATGGGGTTATAATGGGGCTCTATGAGGCTATAACGGGGCTCTACGAGGTAATGGGGCTCTGTGAGCAGTACTGGGGCTCTATGAGGCAATAGTGGGCTCTATGAGGCAATAATGGGGCTCTATGAAGGTATAATGGGGCTCCAGGAAGCAATCATGGGGCTCTATGATGCACTAATGGGGGTTCTATGATGCAATAATGGGGCTCTATGAGGCAATAATGGGGCTCTATGTCGCAACAATGGGGCTCTAGGAGGCTATAATGAAGTCTATGAGGCAATAATGGGGCTCTATGTGGTTATAAAGGGTCTCTATGATGCAATAATGGTGCTCAATGATGCAATAATGGGGCTCTATGATGCAATAATAGGGCTCTCTGAAGCAATAATTCCGCTCCATGAGGCTATAATGGGGTCTATGACGCAATAATGGATCTCTATGTCGCAATAATGGAGCTCTATGAGGCAATACTGGGGCTCTATGTGGTTATAAAGGGGCTCTATGACGAAATAATGGGGCTCTATGTCGCAACAATGGGGCTCTATGAGGCAATAATGCGGCTCTATGAGGCTATAATGAGGTCTTTGAGGCTATAATGGGCCTCTATGGGGTTATAATGGGGCTCTGTTAGGCTATAATAGGGTTTATGAGGCAATAATGGGGCTCTATGACGCAATAATGGGGTCTATGAGGGAATAATGGGCTCTATGGGAAAATAATTTGGCTCGATGAGATTATAATGGACTCCATGAAGCAATCATGGGGCTCTATGATGCACTAATGGGGGTTCTATGACGGAATAATGCAGCTCTATGAGGCAATAATGGGGCTCTATGAGGCTATAATGGGGCTCTATGTCGAAAGAATGGGGCTCTAGGAGGCTATAATGAGGTCAATGAGGCAATAATGGGGCTCTATGTGGTTATAAAGGGTCTCTATGATGCAATAATGGGGCTCTATGAGCCAATAATGGGGCTCTAAAATGCAATACTGGGGCTCTACGAGGTAATAATGGGGCTCTATTAGACAATAATGGGGCTCTATGAGGAAATAATCGGGCTCTATGAGGCAATAATGGGGCTGGGGCTCTATGAGGCCATAATGGGGCTCTATGAGGCTATAATGGGGTCTATGAGGCTATAATAGGATTTATGAGGCAATAATGGGGCTCTGTGATGCAATAATGGAACACTAGGAAGCAATAATGGGGCTCTATAACGCAATAATGGGGCTCTACGAGGTAATAATGGGGCTCTATGAGGCAATAACGGGGCTCTATGACGCAATACTGGGGCTCAATGATGGCTATAATGAGGTCTATGGGGATATAATGGGGCTCTATGGGGTTATAATTGGCCTCTATGAGGCAGTAATAGGGCTCTATGAGGGAAGAATGGGGCTCTATATAGCAACAATGGGACTCTATGAGGCTATAATGGGGTCTATGAGGCTATTCTGGGGCTCTATGGAGCAATAATGGGACTCTACGAGTAAATAATGGGGCTCTACGTTGCAATAATGGGGCTCTATGAGGTAAGAATTGGGCTCTATGACGCAATAATGGGGCTCTAGGATGCAATAATGGGGCTCTATGATGCAATAATGGGGCTCTATGTGGCTTTAATGGGGCTCTATGATGTTATAATGGGGCTCTATGAAGCTATAATGGGGTCTAAGACGCAATAATTGAGCTCTGTGATGCAATAATGGAGCTCTATGAGGCAATAATGCGGCTCTATGTGGTTATAAAGGGTCTCTATGATGCAATAATGGGGCTCTATGAGCCAATAATGGGGCTCTAAAACGCAATACAGGGGCTCTACGAGGTTATAATGGGGCTCTATGAGGCAATAATGGGGATCTATGAGGCAGTAATGGGGTTCTATGTCGTTATAAAGGGGCTCCATGACGCAATAATGGGGCTCGATGAAGCAATAATGGGACTCTATGAGGCAATAACAGGGCTCTAAGTCGCAACAATAAGGGTTTATGAGGCAATATTGGGGCTCTATGTCGTTATAAAGGGGCTCTATGAGGCAATAATGGGGCTCTATGAGGCAACAATGGGGGTCTATGAGGCAATAATGCGGCTCTATGTCGTTATAAAGCGGTTCTATGACGCAATAATGGGGCTCTATGAGGCAATAATGGGGCTCTATGAGGCTATAATGGGGCTCTATGAGGCTGTAAGGAGGTCTACGAGGCTATAATGGCGTCTATGGTGTTATAATGGGGCTCTATGACGCAATAATCGAGCTCTATGGGGCAATAATAGGCTCTATGGGGAAATAATTTGGCTCTATGAGGTTATAATGGGGCTCTAGGAAGCAATCATGGGGCTCTATGATGCACTAATGGGG
>NW_026641225.1:0-6772 GCF_028554395.1 Pezoporus wallicus
CCCTTCATCCCCTCCATCATCATCATCCCCTCCTCCATCCCCATCCCCATCCTCATCCTCACCACCTCCAATTCCCCCCCCGGTCCCCACCTGCCCACGGTGCGGAGCCTTCGGGGCGCTTCTTCTTCATGGGGGGCTCCTCCTGAGGGGGACAAGGGGGGGGTCCATAATGGGGGGGTTGGGAATCCGGGATGGGATTTGGTGGCCCCAGGTTGGATTTGGTGGCCCCAGGATGGATTTGGTGGCCCCAGGATGGATTTGGTGGCCCCAGGATGGATTTGGTGGCCCCAGGATGGATTTGGTGGCCCCAGGTTGGATTTGGTGACCCCAGGATGGATTTGGTGGCCCCAGGATGGATTTGGTGTCCCCAGGATGGATTTGGTGGCCCCAGGTTGGATTTGGGGACCCCAGGATGGATTTGGTGGCCCCAGGATGGATTTGGTGGCCCCAGGATGGATTTGGTGGCCCCAGGTTGGATTTGGTGGCCCCAGGTTGGATTTGGTGGCCCCAGGATGGATTTGGTGGCTCCAGGATGGATTTGGTGGCCCCAGGTTGGATTTGGTGGCTCCAGGTTGGATTCGGTGGCCCCAGGATGGATTTGGTGGCCCCAGGATGGATTTGGTGGCCCCAGGTTGGATTTGGTGATCCCAGGTTGGATTTGGTGGCCCCAGGGTTGGATTTGGTGGCCCCAGGTTGGATTTGGTGGCCCCAGATTGGATTTGGTAGCCCCAGGTTGGATTCGGTGGCCCCAGGATGGATTTGGTGGCCCCAGGTTGGATTTGGTGACCCCAGGTTGGATTTGGTGGCCCCAGGATGGATTTGGTGACCCCAGGTTGGATTTGGTGGCCCCAGGATGGATTTGGTGGCCCCAGGTTGGATTTGGTGGCCCCAGGATGGATTTGGTGGCCCCAGGATGGATTTGGTGGCCCCAGGTTGGATTTGGTGACCCCAGGATGGATTTGGTGGCCCCAGGGTTGGATTTGGTGGCCCCAGGTTGGATTTGGTGACCCCAGGTTGGATTTGGTGGCCCCAGGGTTGGATTTGGTGGCCCCAGGTTGGGATTTGGTGGCCCCAGGGTTGGATTTGGTGGCCCCAGGATGGATTTGGTGGCCCCAGGATGGATTTGGTGGCCCCAGGTTGGATTTGGTGGCCCCAGGATGGATTTGGTGGCCCCAGGGTTGGATTTGGTGGCCCCAGGATGGATTTGGTGACCCCAGGATGGATTTGGTGACCCTAGGGTTGGATTTGGTGACCCCAGGATGGATTTGGTGGCCCCAGGTTGGGATTTGGTGACCCCAGGTTGGATTTGGTGTCCCCAGGATGGATTTGGTGTCCCCAGGATGGATTTGGTGGCCCCAGGTTGGATTTGGTGGCCCCAGGATGGATTTGGTGGCCCCAGGTTGGATTTGGTGGCCCCAGGTTGGGATTTGGTGACCCCAGGTTGGATTTGGTGGCCCCAGGATGGATTTGGTGGCCCCAGGTTGGATTTGGTGGCCCCAGGGGTGGATTTGGTGGCCCCAGGATGGATTTGGTGGCCCCAGATTGGGATTTGGTGGCCCCAGGTTGGATTTGGTGACCCCAGGTTGGATTTGGTGGCCCCAGGTTGGATTTGGTGGCCCCAGGTTGGATTTGGTGGCCCCAGGATGGATTTGGTGGCCCCAGGTTGGATTTGGTGGCCCCAGGTTGGATTTGGTGGCCCCAGGTTGGATTTGGTGGCCCCAGGATGGATTTGGTGGCCCCAGGTTGGATTTGGTGGCCCCAGGATGGATTTGGTGGCCCCAGGATGGATTTGGTGGCCCCAGGATGGATTTGGTGGCCCCAGGTTGGATTTGGTGGCCCCAGGTTGGGATTTGGTGGCCCCAGGATGGATTTGGTGGCCCCAGGATGGATTTGGTGGCCCCAGGATGGATTTGGTGGCCCCAGGTTGGATTTGGTGGCCCCAGGTTGGGATTTGGTGGCCCCAGGTTGGATTTGGTGGCCCCAGGATGGATTTGGTGGCCCCAGGATGGATTTGGTGGCCCCAGGTTGGATTTGGTGACCCCAGGATGGATTTGGTGGCCCCAGGATGGATTTGGTGACCCCAGGTTGGATTTGGTGGCCCCAGGATGGATTTGGTGGCCCCAGGATGGATTTGGTGGCCCCAGGTTGGATTTGGTGGCCCCAGGTTGGGATTTGGTGGCCCCAGGTTGGATTTGGTGGCCCCAGGATGGATTTGGTGGCCCCAGGATGGATTTGGTGGCCCCAGGATGGATTTGGTGGCCCCAGGTTGGATTTGGTGGCCCCAGGTTGGGATTTGGTGGCCCCAGGTTGGATTTGGTGGCCCCAGGATGGATTTGGTGGCCCCAGGATGGATTTGGTGGCCCCAGGTTGGATTTGGTGACCCCAGGATGGATTTGGTGGCCCCAGGATGGATTTGGTGTCCCCAGGATGGATTTGGTGGCCCCAGGTTGGATTTGGTGGCCCCAGGATGGATTTGGTGTCCCCAGGATGGATTTGGTGGCCCCAGGTTGGATTTGGTGACCCCAGGGTTGGATTTGGTGGCCCCAGGATGGATTTGGTGGCCCCAGGATGGATTTGGTGGCCCCAGGTTGGATTTGGTGGCCCCAGGATGGATTTGGTGGCCCCAGGTTGGATTTGGTGGCCCCAGGTTGGGATTTGGTGGCCCCAGGATGGATTTGGTGGCCCCACCATTCACTAAGTATCCCCAGGATTGACGTGGTGGCCCCAGGGTTGGATGTGGTGGCCCCAGGTTGGATTTGGTGGCCCCAGGGTTGGATTTGGTGTCCCCAGATTGGATTTGGTGGCCCCAGGTTGGATTCGGTGGCCCCAGGATGGATTTGGTGGCCCCAGGTTGGATTTGGTGGCCCCAGGATGGATTTGGTGGCCCCAGGTTGGGATTTGGTGGCCCCAGGATGGATTTGGTGGCCCCAGGTTGGGATTTGGTGGCCCCAGGATGGATTTGGTGGCCCCAGGTTGGGATTTGGTGGCCCCAGGATGGATTTGGTGACCCCAGGATGGATTTGGTGGCCCCAGGGTTGGATTTGGTGACCCCAGGTTGGATTAGGTGGCCCCAGGTTGGATTTGGTGACCCCAGGTTGGATTTGGTGGCCCCAGGATGGATTTGGTGACCCCAGGTTGGATTTGGTGGCCCCAGGATGGATTTGGTGGCCCCAGGGTTGGATTTGGTGGCCCCAGGATGGATTTGGTGTCCCCAGGATGGATTTGGTGGCCCCAGGTTGGATTTGGTGGCCCCAGGTTGGATTTGGTGGCCCCAGGATGGATTTGGTGGCCCCAGGTTGGATTTGGTGGCCCCAGGATGGATTTGGTGGCCCCAGGTTGGATTTGGTGGCCCCAGGTTGGATTTGGTGGCCCCAGGTTGGATTTGGTGGCCCCAGGATGGATTTGGTGGCCCCAGGATGGATTTGGTGGCCCCAGGATGGATTTGGTGTCCCCAGGATGGATTTGGTGGCCCCAGGATGGATTTGGTGTCCCCAGGATGGATTTGGTGGCCCCAGGTTGGATTTGGTGGCCCCAGGGGTGGATTTGGTGGCCCCAGGATGGATTTGGTGGCCCCAGGATGGATTTGGTGGCCCCAGGATGGATTTGGTGGCCCCAGGTTGGATTTGGTGGCCCCAGGTTGGGATTTGGTGGCCCCAGGTTGGATTTGGTGGCCCCAGGTTGGATTTGGTGGCCCCAGGATGGATTTGGTGGCCCCAGGTTGGATTTGGTGGCCCCAGGTTGGATTTGGTGACCCCAGGATGGATTTGGTGGCCCCAGGATGGATTTGGTGGCCCCAGGTTGGATTTGGTGGCCCCAGGTTGGATTTGGTGGCCCCAGGATGGATTTGGTGGCCCCAGGTTGGATTTGGTGGCCCCAGGTTGGATTTGGTGTCCCCAGGATGGATTTGGTGGCCCCAGGTTGGATTTGGTGGCCCCAGGATGGATTTGGTGGCCCCAGGATGGATTTGGTGGCCCCAGGTTGGATTTGGTGGCCCCAGGTTGGGATTTGGTGGCCCCAGGATGGATTTGGTGGCCCCAGGATGGATTTGGTGGCCCCAGGATGGATTTGGTGGCCCCAGGTTGGATTTGGTGGCCCCAGGATGGATTTGGTGGCCCCAGGATGGATTTGGTGGCCCCAGATTGGATTTGGTGGCCCCAGGTTGGATTTGGTGGCCCCAGGATGGATTTGGTGGCCCCAGGATGGATTTGGTGACCCCAGGATGGATTTGGTGGCCCCAGGATGGATTTGGTGGCCCCAGGATGGATTTGGTGGCCCCAGGGGTGGATGTGGGGGTCCCGGGGGGGTCTCCGGTGCCCCCCATCCCTCACCGGTCGCTCTGGGGCCTCCTTGGCCGGAGCCTCCTGGAGCTTCTCCGTGTACTTGAGGAGCAGGGAATTGCCCAGGCGGGAGCCCAGGAACAGGAAGCCCGGCTCCAGCGTCACCATCTATGGGGCGGGAGAATGGGGGGCAATGGGGCAACAATGGGGGGCAATGGGGGGCAATGGGGGGCAATGGGGGGCAATGGGGGGCAATGGGGGGCAATGGGGGCAACAATGGGGGGCAATGGGGGCAACAATGGGGGGCAATGGGGGAGAACAATGGGGGGCAATGGGGGGCAATGGGGGGCAATGGGGGGGGGGTCAATGGGGTCAATGGGGGGCAATGGGGGGCAATGGGGGGGACAATGGGGGTCAATGGGGGGCACTGGGGGGGACAATGGGGGGCAACAATGGGGGTCAATGGAGGGACAATGGGGGTCAATGGGGGGACAATGGGGGTCAATGGGGACAATGGGGGGCAATGGGGCAACAATGGGGGGCAACAATGGGGGTCAATGAGGGGCAACAATGGGGGTCAATGGGGGGACAGTGGGGGTCAATGGGGGTCAATGGAGTGCAATGGGGATCAATGGGGGGCAATGGGGGACAATGGGGGTCAATGGGGGGGACAATGGGGGTCAATGGGGGGGACAATGGGGGGGACAATGAGGGTCAATGGGGGATGACAATGGGGGACACAATGGGGGTCAATGGGGGACACAATGGGGGTCAATGGGGGGACAATGGGGGTCAATGGGGACAATGGGGGGCAATTGGGGGCACTGGGGGGCAATGGGGGGGATAATGGGGGTCAATGGGGGGCAACAATGGGGGTCAATGGGGGGCAATGGGGGGACAATGGGGGCAACAATGGGGGCAACAATGGGGGGCAATGGGGGGGACAATGGGGGGCAATGGGGGGGAACAATGGGGGGCAATGGGGGGCAATGGGGGTCAATGGGGGCAACAATGGGGGGCAATGGGGGGCAATGTGGGAACAATGGGGGTCAATGGGGGGCAATGGGGGCAACAATGGGGGCAATGGGGGACAATGGGGGGCAATGGGGGGGACAATGGGGGTCAATGGGGGGGACAATGGGGGTCAATGGGGACAATGGGGGTCAATGGGGGAGAACAATGGGGGGCAATGGGGGGCAATGGGGGGCAATGGGGGGCACCAATGGGGGTCAATGGGGGGCAACAATGGGGGGCAATGGGGCAACAATGGGGGGCAATGGGGGCAACAATGGGGGTCAATGGGGGGGACAACGGGGGCAATGGGGGGAACAATGGGGGTCAAAGGGGGCAACAATGGGGGTCAATGGGGGGCAATGGGGGGGACAATGGGGGGCAATGGGGGGGACAATGGGGGTCAATGGGGACAATGGGGGGCAATTGGGGGCACTGGGGGGCAATGGGGGGGACAATGGGGGTCAATGGGGGGCAACAATGGGGGTCAATGGAGGAACAATGGGGGGCAATGGGGGGGACAATGGGTGTCAATGGGGGGCAATGGGGGTCAATGGGGGGGACAATGGGGGTCAATGGGGACAATGGGGGGCAATGGTGGCAACAATGGGGGGCAACAATGGGGGTCAATGAGGGGCAACAATGGGGGTCAATGGGGGACAGTGGGTGTCAATGGGAGGCAATGGGGGGAACAATGGGGGTCAATGGGGGGCAACAAGGGGGGTCAATGGGGGGACAATGGGGGCAACAATGGGGGTCAATGGGGGGAGAAGGGGGGTCACTGAGGGGCAACAATGGGGGTCAAGGGGGGGATGGGGGTCAATGGGGGGGAATGAGGGGCACTGGGGGGGGGGAAATGGGGGTCAATGGGGGGCAATGGGGGGTCCATGGGGGGCAATGGGTGTCAGTGTCAATGGGAGTCAATGGGGGGTCAATGGGGGATAGTGGGGGACAATGGGGGGCAACGGGTGTCATTGGGTGTCAATGGGAGACAATGGGTGTCAATGGGGGACAGTGGGGGACAATGGGGGGCAATGGGTGTCAATGGGGAGCAATGGGAGTCAATGGGGGTCCATGGGGGTCAATGTGGGTCCATGTGGGTCCATGTGCGTCAATGTGGGTCAATGTGGGTCCATGTGGGTCCATGTGGGTCAATGTGGGTCAATGTGGGTCAATGTGGGTCAATGTGGGTCAATGTGGGTCCATGTGGGTCCATGTGGGTCAATGTGGGTCAATGTGGGTCCATGTGGGTCAATGTGGGTCAATGTGGGTCCATGTGGGTCGGTCAATGTGGGTCATGTGGGTCATGTGGGTCATGTGGGTCAGTGTGGGTCAATGTGGGTCCATGTGGGTCCATGTGGGTCAATGTGGGTCAATGTGGGTCAATGTGGGTCCATGTGGGTCAATGTGGGTCAATGTGGGTCAATGTGGGTCAATGTGGGTCCATGTGGGTCAATGTGGGTCAATGTGGGTCCATGTGGGTC
>NW_026641226.1:0-686 GCF_028554395.1 Pezoporus wallicus
CAAACACAAATACTGAACCCCTTCACCATGTTCTCCTCAACGCCCAGCTATCACACACACACAGACAACCCACTTACCTCTTCACAGCTCCCCACACTTTGCGCCTTCACCTCTCCCGAGTTGGCTGCGGCACCTGAAAAAGAAACAGAAGCAGACACGCTGAGAGAGGGCTCAAAGCTGCACCCTTCCCTCACTAAGTGCCATCTCCCTCTCGCGTCACTTTACCCCTGGCCTGTGCAGATCTTCGGTTCTATGTCTGAGACCAGGTATCGCCTACAAAACACAACACAAGGCGGGTTTCAAATTCCACGAAGATTACAAGACACCGAGTCTCCTGTTGCTGCAGTCTGCGAAGCATAGCTCACCGTGTTCAATTCAGCTCGGGGGCAGGTATCTCGCTTGGCTCCTCGCTCCGCACCTCCAAATTAACATACAGCAAGTCAAAAGCCAGCCAGGAGAAGAAGGCATAGCTTCCTTCTGACACCACAAATTGACTCACCTGGTACTGTCACTCAGCTCAACCCTCCTCCATCAGCCTCTCACACGTGGCTAACCATCTCGCCATCTGCAAGAACAGCCGGGTCTTATTCACAGGAACGCCAAGCAAAAGCTTGTTCTGCCTCTAAGTCTCACCCCAAGCTCGCACCGACACAGCGCTTGAGAGGCATACACAGATTCTGATTCAG
>NW_026641227.1:0-6822 GCF_028554395.1 Pezoporus wallicus
GATGGGCGTTAGGTGGAGGTACAGGTGATGGGCGTTAGATTACAGGTGGTGGGAGGTACAGGTGGTGGGCCTTAGGTGGAGGTACAGGTGATGGGCGTTAGGTGGAGGTACAGGTGATGGGCGTTAGGTGGAAGTACAGGTGATGGGCGTTAGGTGGAGGTACAGGTGATGGGCGTTAGATGGAGGTACAGTGATGGGCGTTAGGTGGAGGTACAGGTGATGGGCGTTAGATGGAGATACAGTGATGGGTGTTAGATGGAGGTAACAGTGATGGGCGTTAGGTGGAGGTACAGGTGATGGGCGTTAGATGGAGGTACAGGTGATGGGCGTTAGATGGAGATACAGTGATGGGTGTTAGATGGAGGTACAGGTGATGGGCGTTAGATGGAGGTACAGTGATGGGCGTTAGGTGGAGGTACAGGTGATGGGCGTTAGGTGGAGGTACAGGTGATGGGCGTTAGATGGAGATACAGGTGATGGGCGTTAGATGGAGATACAGGTTGCACCTAACCCCCCATAGATGACTGCACTGAGCCAAGCCAGCAAAGGTGCATCCCCTGCTTAACACCCCCTCATTTCTGAGAGGGGAAGAGTGCAAATTGCTCTGAAGTAGCTGCACTGAATTCAACTTGCGTTTCCCTTCAGGGCCAGGAATGTGTTCATTCTCCATCAGGAATTTCACAGGAACAGCAGCAGCCTCTGTTCCTTGCACTGGAAGCACTGCCTTAGCTCCCCGAATGATAACGAACACTGAGGGTTGCACAGCCAGGCTTTCCCCACAGCAGCAGTTGAAGGAGGCTTCACCTCTGGGGGGATCAGAGCATTTGGAGTGACAGTTACCGTGGTGCTTCCCCAATTCCTGCATTTGGGAATCCCCCCCGGCTCTGCCAGGTTAACAGCAGCAGGCTCAGCACTAAGAGCCAACCCCCTCAGCTGGCCTCTTGCTGAGCTGCTGCCATTGCCTGCGCCTCCTTGTCCAGCTGCTGAGGCGCTGAGCACAGGGAAGGGGATGTTGGTGCCCGTGTTTGTGGGAACAGCTGGTCCTGAGGGCCTCTCTCTGCTTCCCTTCCACAGAAGTGCATCAGCAGAGGGGAGCTGCAGGTCTCCTTGTCCTACCAGCCCGTGGCTCAGAGGATGACTGTCGTGGTGCTGAAAGCCAGGCACTTGCCAAAGATGGACATCACTGGCCTCTCAGGTAGAAGCTATTTTCTCCCCCTCGAAATGTCCCAGGTCCCCTTTGAGCTCTTCTCACCTGCATGGTTCACACCTTGCCTCCCACTGCTCCTAAGGGCAGTGGGTCCCCAGGAGTAAGCCAGCATCCCCAAGGGATGGTTACACAAAGACCAAACCCTTCCTGCTGCCAGACCAATGAGTGCATCCTTCCGGCAGCTCCTTGTTTTCCAGATCCAGCTTTTGGGCAGATCAGGGATGCTCCGTGCCCCCATGCATGTGCAGATCATGGATGCTCCGTGCCTCCATGCATGGGCAGATCAGGGATGCTCCGTGCCCCCATGCATGGGCAGATCATGGATGCTCCGTGCCTCCATGCATGTGCAGATCAGGGATGCTCCGTGCCTCCATGCATGGGCAGATCATGGATGCTCCGTGCCTCCATGCATGGGCAGATCAGGGATGCTCCGTGCCCCCATGCATGGGCAGATCATGGATGCTCCATGCATGTGCCCCCCATGCACGGGCAGATCAGGGATGCCTGTGCCTCCATGCCCCTGCATGCATGGGCAGATCATGGATGCTCCATGCCCCCCATGCACGGGCAGATCAGGGATGCTCTGTGCCTCCATGCATGTGCAGATCAGGGATGCTCCATGCCCCCCATGCATGTGCAGATCAGGGATGCTCCATGCCCCCCATGCATGTGCAGATCAGGGATGCTCCGTGCCTCCATGCATGTGCAGATCAGGGATGCTCCGTGCCCCCATGCATGGGCAGATCATGGATGCTCCGTGCTCCCATGCACGGGCAGATCAGGGATGCTCCGTGCCTCCATGCATGGGCAGATCATGGATGCTCCATGCCCCCCATGCACGGGCAGATCATGGATGCTCCGTGCCTCCATGCATGTGCAGATCATGGATGCTCCATGCTCCCATGCACGGGCAGATCATGAATGCTCCGTGCCCCCATGCATTCCATAGAGAAACAAAGCTCTGTGTGCCTGGGGCTTCATTTTAACCCTGAGCAGCTCAAAGAACAAAGTGGGGCTGAGGGAAGCGGGAGGCTTTGGGTTGCACTTCCTTCCTTTTGGGTCCCCTCCGTTTTCCAGCTGTGAATTCTTAAACCTTCTGTGGGCTATTCCCTGAAGCAGGGGAGAAATGGCTCCTGTTAGAGATAAGCATGGCCCAGCCTGGTCTTGAGCTCACCAGGAAGCCCCCCCCACACCATTTGCTCCCCCCCCGGCCCTGCATCCTATTGAAACTGCTCCAGCCCTTCCAGCAGTAACCTCGGCAAGGACAAAACACCCGGGGCACATCCAGGGAGCTGACCCCCCCCGGCTCCTGCAGCCGCCTCCGGGGGCTGTGTTATTGGTCCCTTTCCCTCCGTGCCCCCGCAGATCCCTACGTGAAGGTGAACGTTTACTACGGCAGGAAGCGCATCGCCAAGAAGAAGACTCACGTGAAGAAGTGCACTTTGAACCCCGTCTTCAACGAGTCCTTCATCTACGACGTCCCCGCGGACCTGCTGCCCGACGTCAGCATCGAGTTCCTGGTCATCGACTTCGACCGCACCACCAAGAACGAGGTGGTGGGGAGGCTGATCCTGGGCGCGCACAGCGTCACGGCGGCGGGCGCCGAGCACTGGCGGGAGGTGTGTGACAACCCCAGGAAGCCCATTGCCAAGTGGCACAGCCTGAGCGAGTACTAGAGCTTGTAGGGCAGCCTTAACCCTTGTTGTAGCTGTAGGACTAAACCTTGGTGCAGCAGCAGCTGATGATGATGATGATGGGGTTCTCTTGTGATGCGATTTCTTGCAGGGCACTCAGATTCGAAAGAGCAGTCAATGAAACCCAGAAACACAGATATATATACCAGTGTACTCACGCTATTGCATGCCTAATACAAACTGACGTTAGTATAACGACCACTATCCAGTTGCAGATTTTAATACAATTAATTCTCTGTCCCTATGGAAGTTGTGTTTGTGCCGAACTGTCTTTGCTGGTATTCACCGAGATTGGCCTGTCTTTAGTAGGCTTCTCCCAGAGTTTAACCTCGAGTTTCTTGTCCGTTTGCCTGCCCATTGGTTCTTGCAGTTCTGTTCTTTGCTGGCTCGGGAGCACCAACCACAGTTCCATGTAAAGGTGGCTGGGAATTCTGCACTGCGTAAAGGGAAGCCGCAGGGAAATGGCCCTTTCCTTCGGGAGCAAAGTTCTCTTGTCAGGCCCTGGAACCCTTGCCACTGCCACGTACTTGATGTGGGGCTCTGAGATTTCCATCTACAATTCACAGCCCACCAAAGGCATCACTTTGGGTGATCTGAGGGCCCTTTCCAACCCAGCCCATTCTGTGAAGGGCCCGAGAACACAAAGTGATGAGTGATGGGTCAGGGACCTCCTGCTGATCCTTGTGAACGATAAAGGTGGGATCCCACAGCTCAGTTCTGTTGCAGTGCAGCTGAGAGGAAAGGGGGTGTGCAGGAAAGGAGCACAAAGCTTCCTTCGGTGCAGTTTGCATCAGAGATGATGTGGAGCCAGCTCCCAAGGGAGGTAGCCCAGGGCAGAGCCTGGCTCAAGGCACTTGTTCAGTTGTGAACGACTCAGACTTCCCATAGGTTTCCATGACCTCGGGGGTGTGAAGACCTGGAGCCCTCGGGCTCTTGACCCTGCCTGCTCAGGAGTTCCTCAGGCTCCACAAGTCCCATTGGAGCTGGTGTCAAAGACACCAAGCAGCAGCATCCTGGCCAAGTCGCTTCGCTTGGCTTCCGAGCCCGCTGGAGCCAGGCAAGGCGCAGGGGTGGTGACTGCCAGCACGTCCTTGGCTGGAGCAGAACCAGAGCCAGGCTGGATCCAGCGATGGGATCTGAAGCAGAAGGGAGCTCGCAAAGGGGCTTTCGGTGGCCTTCAGTTGCTTCCATACTGGATCCTGTCGGTGACGTTTGGAGCTCATTGCACTGCTCACAGGCCTTGGCTCCTGATGTTTAGAGCCCTGTTGGAAAATGATCCTTCCCCTTCCTCCTAATGAAGGTGGAACGATGGAGCGGGCCACATAAAGCAGCAGGGGGGGGACCAGGCAGCACGCTGGGAGCTGGCAGTACTTTGGCATCTCTTCCTTCCTTCTGGAAAGCCGGATCTTCTCTCCCCTTGGAACTTGCTTCCAGGCAGAGTCTCTGCAGCAGCAGGCGCTGCCCTGAGGCTGCGGCTCCCTGTGCATGGGCAGAGGGGGCTTCATTCCTGCCGGATTGGATCCCACCCAGGGATTCCTGCCCGGGCTTGGAGGTTTTGTCTTCAATGCTTCTCGAGCTCACGCTGTCGGAGGGCTCCGAGCGCAGTCGAGGCTCCCATGGACCCGGGGCCGCTCTAGCTCCCTCCTAGGTTTTGCACTAAGCGATGGCCTTGCTGCAGGGTAGCGACGGTCAGGACTTCCTGGGAACGCGCTTCCCGGCGCCGCTCCCGCCGTCGGGATGAGGAGGCCCCGGCACCGCCGGGACGCTCCCTCCATCCCCTCCGGAGCGTGCTTCAGCCCCAGGGATCTCCTCGAGATGCCCGGAGCTGCAAAGGAAAAGCGGAACTTGGTGGCAAGGAAACGTGCTCAGGGTGAAGAGGCGCAGGCTCTCGGGCAGGCAGGAGCAGCCCCGGCCCCTCTGCAACAGGAGGAAACCGAAGAGGTGCAGATCTCCCTGTTTTGAAAGCCTCGCGTAGACAGGAAGCGACAGGAACTCGCTGTACATCCCCCGCTGTGGTTGGTCTTTACCTTCTCGTGTCTCCTCGTGGCAAATTAACCTGGAAAATGACAACTTTGTGTGAAAAAAAAGAAAAATAAAAGGAGAAAAAAACAACCTATCTGGGCATGTGTGAAAGTGCATCATGGGTGAGGTGGTCTGTGAGTGAGCTGCTCCATGAGTAAGGGGCTCCGTGAGTGAGGGGCCCTGTGAGTGAGCTGATCCATGCGTGAGCTGATCCATGCGTGAGCTGATCCATGCGTGAGCTGATCCATGTGTGAGCTGATCCATGCCGTGAGCTGCTCCATGTGTGAGCTGATCCATGTGTGAGCTGATCCATGTGTGAGCTGATCCATGTGTGAGCTGATCCATGCCATGAGCTGGTCCATGTGTGAGCTGATCCATGCCGTGAGCTGCTCCATGTGTGAGCTGATCCATGTGTGAACTGATCCATGCCATGAACTGATCCATGTCTTGAGTTGATCCACGCCATGAGCTGCTCCACACCATGAGCTGATACATTCCTTGAGCTGCTCCACGCCTTGAGCTGCTCCATGCTGTAACACAAGCTTGCCTCTTGGATTTGTTATCACACACAGAGCATGCAAATAAAGCTGGAATCACTTTAGCTGCTGCCTGTGCCCTGATTGATGTAGGCAACATGGACGGGATGAGAGCTGGAAGGGCCCAAGGCCAGGTTGGACACAGGGGCTTGGAGCACTCTGCTCCCGTGGAAGGGTTCCCTGCCTGGGGCAAGGGTTGGGACTGGAGGAGCTCTAAGGTCCCTTCATCCCAACCCATTCCATGGTTCTACGAATGTAAGCACTGGTTCCACAGGCGGGAGTTTCTGCTCTGACAATTCCCAGGCCAAGAGCTGAAGGACCAGGACACAACCCCAGCAAATGAGGCCTCACACCCATACTGAAGGGTTGGCGCATCCAAACCCTCTCCGTGACCTCACAGCATTCCCATTTGCCGTGATGTGGCAGGAATGGGTGAAAAAGAGGAGCTGGGATGAGCGGGATCCAGCAGTGGGAACCGAGAGGCATCCCTGGAGCCTGGCAGTGGGGATGCTCCGGGCAGGAGGCTCCAGCCTCTCGCGAGCAGGGATCTGGCTCCCGTCACTTGTTCCCTGCAGCTCCCGGCACAGAACAACATCGCCGGGCACGAAGCCACGGCTTCGGTAATGCCGGATCCCGCAGAGCCGGGAGCCGTCTCCCAGCAACCCCGAGCCCAGCGCTCCCTTCCCCGGCAGCTCCCATGCACTGGGGGGGGGTTCAGTGTCGCTTTGGGTGGCTCAAAAGGAGCCTCAGGTCCAAGCTTAAGGAACCAGAGAGGTCCAAGGCCGAGCTTTAGGGAGCGATGCCTCGCACCCCCCCGGAGAGGGGATGTGGTTCGGCTCCAGCACATCCCCATCGCGGCGCTGCCAGGATGCTGAGCCCACCGGAGCAGCAGAAGGCCTCGAGGTCCTGCAGGCTCTGATGCGCCAGCCCCGTGCTCGCGTTCCGAGCCGGTGCCCGGCGATGCCCACGGCTGTCAGAGCCCCTCAAGGCCTGGTTTGTACTCACTGGGCAGGACGGGGAAGGAAATCCCTCCTCTGGGCTCTAACCAAGGCCCCTCAGGTTCCTCCCTGCAGCTGCAACAGCAACGAAGGGATTTGCATGAGAAAAAGGCAAACAGGGAAGCAAAGAGAAAGGGGCTGAAGGGAGGAGCGGGTCTGGGCAGAGCACGGGGGCTGCTCCCTTCCCACCTCCCGCAGGACCTTTAAGCCCCTTTCCAACACAATTGGGTCTCTCCTCCTCCTGCGCCTCAACCAGTTCCCTTGGGAGCCGCCGCGTTGCCAGGGCAATGGGATGCACGGGAACAGCAGCCGCCTCCTGGCTCCATCCTCCTGCCAGGCAGCTGTAGGGAGCCCTGAGGTCCCCC
>NW_026641228.1:0-6746 GCF_028554395.1 Pezoporus wallicus
CTCGGCTTCATACCTAAAAGTCCATTTGAATCCAAATTCTCAGGTGGTGTCTCTCAGCTGCCCAGCAGCACAGTGAGTACAGCACGAACGTTTGGCCTCTGCTCCCACAGCAGAAGAGCCAGGATTGAAAGCTGGTGCTGGACCTGTTCAGCACACAATCCCCTTTACATTGGTGCCTCCATCGTTGCTTTCACTGCTCACTTTCATACAGGAAAAGCATTTGAATGGAATCAGTCCAGAGCCTGCTCTCTGCTGGCAGCAACACACAGCACAGAATGAACAGTGGCATCTGCTCACACGGCAGAAGGAGCAGCAGGGAAAGCTAGTGCTCTGCTTCTTCAGCACACAAGCAGCTTTGCAACGGGGTCACCATCATTGCAGTCTCTCCTCGGTTTCATACCTAAAAGTCCATTTGAATCCAAATTCTCAGGTGGTGTCTCTCAGCTGCCCAGCAGCACAGTTAGTACAGCACGAACGTTTGGCCTCTGCTCCCACAGCAGAAGAGCCAGGATTGAAAGCTGGTGCTGGACCTGTTCAGCACACAATCCCCTTTACATTGGTGCCTCCATCGTTGCTTTCACTGCTCACTTTCATACAGGAAAAGCATTTGAATGGAATCAGTCCAGAGGCTGCTCTCTGCTGCGCAGCAACACAGTCAGCACAGAATGAACAGTGGCATCTGCTCACACGGCAGAAGGAGCAGCAGGGAAAGCTAGTGCTCTGCTTCTTCAGCACACAAGCAGCTTTGCAACGGGGTCACCATCATTGCAGTCTCTCCTCGGTTTCATACCTAAAAGTCCATTTGAATCCAAATTCTCAGGTGGTGTCTCTCAGCTGCCCAGCAGCACAGTTAGTACAGCACGAACGTTTGGCCTCTGCTCCCACAGCAGAAGAGCCAGGATTGAAAGCTGGTGCTGGACCTGTTCAGCACACAAACCCCTTTACATTGGTGCCTCCATCGTTGCTTTCACTGCTCACTTTCATACAGGAAAAGCATTTGAATGGAATCAGTCCAGAGCCTGCTCTCTGCTGCGCAGCAACACAGTCAGCACAGAATGAACAGTGGCATCTGCTCACACGGCAGAAGGAGCAGCAGGGAAAGCTAGTGCTCTGCTTCTTCAGCACACAAGCAGCTTTGCAACGGGGTCACCATCATTGCAGTCTCTCCTCGGTTTCATACCTAAAAGTCCATTTGAATCCAAATTCTCAGGTGGTGTCTCTCAGCTGCCCAGCAGCACAGTGAGTACAGCACGAACGTTTGGCCTCTGCTCCCACAGCAGAAGAGCCAGGATTGAAAGCTGGTGCTGGACCTGTTCAGCACACAATCCCTTTTCCATTGGTGCATTCATCGTTGCTTTCACTGCTCACTTTCATACAGGAAAAGCATTTGAATGGAATCAGTCCAGAGCCTGCTCTCTGCTGCGCAGCAACACAGTCAGCACAGAATGAACAGTGGCATCTGCTCACACGGCAGAAGGAGCAGCAGGGAAAGCTAGTGCTCTGCTTCTTCAGCACACAAGCAGCTTTGCAACGGGGTCACCATCATTGCAGTCTCTCCTCGGTTTCATACCTAAAAGTCCATTTGAATCCAAATTCTCAGGTGGTGTCTCTCAGCTGCCCAGCAGCACAGTTAGTACAGCACGAACGTTTGGCCTCTGCTCCCACAGCAGAAGAGCCAGGATTGAAAGCTGGTGCTGGACCTGTTCAGCACACAATCCCCTTTACATTGGTGCCTCCATCGTTGCTTTCACTGCTCACTTTCATACAGGAAAAGCATTTGAATGGAATCAGTCCAGAGCCTGCTCTCTGCTGCGCAGCAACACAGTCAGCACAGAATGAACAGTGGCATCTGCTCACACGGCAGAAGGAGCAGCAGGGAAAGCTAGTGCTCTGCTTCTTCAGCACACAAGCAGCTTTGCAACGGGGTCACCATCATTGCAGTCTCTCCTCGGTTTCATACCTAAAAGTCCATTTGAATCCAAATTCTCAGGTGGTGTCTCTCAGCTGCCCAGCAGCACAGTGAGTACAGCACGAACGTTTGGCCTCTGCTCCCACAGCAGAAGAGCCAGGATTGAAAGCTGGTGCTGGACCTGTTCAGCACACAATCCCCTTTACATTGGTGCCTCCATCGTTGCTTTCACTGCTCACTTTCATACAGGAAAAGCATTTGAATGGAATCAGTCCAGAGCCTGCTCTCTGCTGCGCAGCAACACAGTCAGCACAGAATGAACAGTGGCATCTGCTCACACGGCAGAAGGAGCAGCAGGGAAAGCTAGTGCTCTGCTTCTTCAGCACACAAGCAGCTTTGCAACGGGGTCACCATCATTGCAGTCTCTCCTCGGTTTCATACCTAAAAGTCCATTTGAATCCAAATTCTCAGGTGGTGTCTCTCAGCTGCCCAGCAGCACAGTGAGTACAGCACGAACGTTTGGCCTCTGCTCCCACAGCAGAAGAGCCAGGATTGAAAGCTGGTGCTGGACCTGTTCAGCACACAATCCCCTTTACATTGGTGCCTCCATCGTTGCTTTCACTGCTCACTTTCATACAGGAAAAGCATTTGAATGGAATCAGTCCAGAGCCTGCTCTCTGCTGCGCAGCAACACAGTCAGCACAGAATGAACAGTGGCATCTGCTCACACGGCAGAAGGAGCAGCAGGGAAAGCTAGTGCTCTGCTTCTTCAGCACACAAGCAGCTTTGCAACGGGGTCACCATCATTGCAGTCTCTCCTCGGTTTCATACCTAAAAGTCCATTTGAATCCAAATTCTCAGGTGGTGTCTCTCAGCTGCCCAGCAGCACAGTGAGTACAGCACGAACGTTTGGCCTCTGCTCCCACAGCAGAAGAGCCAGGATTGAAAGCTGGTGCTGGACCTGTTCAGCACACAATCCCTTTTACATTGGTGCCTCCATCGTTGCTTTCACTGCTCACTTTCATACAGGAAAAGCATTTGAATGGAATCAGTCCAGAGGCTGCTCTCTGCTGCGCAGCAACACAGTCAGCACAGAATGAACAGTGGCATCTGCTCACACGGCAGAAGGAGCAGCAGGGAAAGCTAGTGCTCTGCTTCTTCAGCACACAAGCAGCTTTGCAACGGGGTCACCATCATTGCAGTCTCTCCTCGGTTTCATACCTAAAAGTCCATTTGAATCCAAATTCTCAGGTGGTGTCTCTCAGCTGCCCAGCAGCACAGTGAGTACAGCACGAACGTTTGGCCTCTGCTCCCACAGCAGAAGAGCCAGGATTGAAAGCTGGTGCTGGACCTGTTCAGCACACAATCCCCTTTACATTGGTGCCTCCATCGTTGCTTTCACTGCTCACTTTCATACAGGAAAAGCATTTGAATGGAATCAGTCCAGAGCCTGCTCTCTGCTGCGCAGCAACACAGTCAGCACAGAATGAACAGTGGCATCTGCTCACACGGCAGAAGGAGCAGCAGGGAAAGCTAGTGCTCTGCTTCTTCAGCACACAAGCAGCTTTGCAACGGGGTCACCATCATTGCAGTCTCTGCGCAGGAACACAGTCAGCACAGAATGAACAGTGGCATCTGCTCACACGGCAGAAGGAGCAGCAGGGAAAGCTAGTGCTCTGCTTCTTCAGCACACAAGCAGCTTTGCAACGGGGTCACCATCATTGCAGTCTCTCCTCGGTTTCATACCTAAAAGTCCATTTGAATCCAAATTCTCAGGTGGTGTCTCTCAGCTGCCCAGCAGCACAGTGAGTACAGCACGAACGTTTGGCCTCTGCTCCCACAGCAGAAGAGCCAGGATTGAAAGCTGGTGCTGGACCTGTTCAGCACACAATCCCCTTTACATTGGTGCCTCCATCGTTGCTTTCACTGCTCACTTTCATACAGGAAAAGCATTTGAATGGAATCAGTCCAGAGCCTGCTCTCTGCTGCGCAGGAACACAGTCAGCACAGAATGAACAGTGGCATCTGCTCACACGGCAGAAGGAGCAGCAGGGAAAGCTAGTGCTCTGCTTCTTCAGCACACAAGCAGCTTTGCAACGGGGTCACCATCATTGCAGTCTCTCCTCGGTTTCATACCTAAAAGTCCATTTGAATCCAAATTCTCAGGTGGTGTCTCTCAGCTGCCCAGCAGCACAGTGAGTACAGCACGAACGTTTGGCCTCTGCTCCCACAGCAGAAGAGCCAGGATTGAAAGCTGGTGCTGGACCTGTTCAGCACACAATCCCCTTTACATTGGTGCCTCCATCGTTGCTTTCACTGCTAACACTTTCATACAGGAAAAGCATTTGAATGGAATCAGTCCAGAGCCTGCTCTCTGCTGCGCAGCAACACAGTCAGCACAGAATGAACAGTGGCATCTGCTCACACGGCAGAAGGAGCAGCAGGGAAAGCTAGTGCTCTGCTTCTTCAGCACACAAGCAGCTTTGCAACGGGGTCACCATCATTGCAGTCTCTCCTCGGTTTCATACCTAAAAGTCCATTTGAATCCAAATTCTCAGGTGGTGTCTCTCAGCTGCCCAGCAGCACAGTTAGTACAGCACGAACGTTTGGCCTCTGCTCCCACAGCAGAAGAGCCAGGATTGAAAGCTGGTGCTGGACCTGTTCAGCACACAATCCCCTTTACATTGGTGCCTCCATCGTTGCTTTCACTGCTCACTTTCATACAGGAAAAGCATTTGAATGGAATCAGTCCAGAGCCTGCTCTCTGCTGCGCAGCAACACAGTCAGCACAGAATGAACAGTGGCATCTGCTCACACGGCAGAAGGAGCAGCAGGGAAAGCTAGTGCTCTGCTTCTTCAGCACACAAGCAGCTTTGCAACGGGGTCACCATCATTGCAGTCTCTCCTCGGTTTCATACCTAAAAGTCCATTTGAATCCAAATTCTCAGGTGGTGTCTCTCAGCTGCCCAGCAGCACAGTGAGTACAGCACGAACGTTTGGCCTCTGCTCCCACAGCAGAAGAGCCAGGATTGAAAGCTGGTGCTGGACCTGTTCAGCACACAATCCCCTTTACATTGGTGCCTCCATCGTTGCTTTCACTGCTCACTTTCATACAGGAAAAGCATTTGAATGGAATCAGTCCAGAGCCTGCTCTCTGCTGCGCAGCAACACAGTCAGCACAGAATGAACAGTGGCATCTGCTCACACGGCAGAAGGAGCAGCAGGGAAAGCTAGTGCTCTGCTTCTTCAGCACACAAGCAGCTTTGCAACGGGGTCACCATCATTGCAGTCTCTCCTCGGTTTCATACCTAAAAGTCCATTTGAATCCAAATTCTCAGGTGGTGTCTCTAGGACACAGCTCTGCTCCCACAGCAGAAGAGCCAGGATTGAAAGCTGGTCACAGCACACAATCACATTTGCATCAGTCTCTCCTCGGCTTCATACCTAAAAGTCCATTTGAATCCGAATTCTCAGGTGGTGTCTCTCAGCTGCCCAGCAGCACAGTGAGTACAGCACGAACGTTTGGCCTCTGCTCCCACAGCAGAAGAGCCAGGATTGAAAGCTGGTGCTGGACCTGTTCAGCACACAATCCCCTTTACATTGGTGCCTCCATCGTTGCTTTCACTGCTCACTTTCATACAGGAAAAGCATTTGAATGGAATCAGTCCAGAGCCTGCTCTCTGCTGGCAGCAACACAGCACAGAATGAACAGTGGCATCTGCTCACACGGCAGAAGGAGCAGCAGGGAAAGCTAGTGCTCTGCTTCTTCAGCACACAAGCAGCTTTGCAACGGGGTCACCATCATTGCAGTCTCTCCTCGGTTTCATACCTAAAAGTCCATTTGAATCCAAATTCTCAGGTGGTGTCTCTCAGCTGCCCAGCAGCACAGTGAGTACAGCACGAACGTTTGGCCTCTGCTCCCACAGCAGAAGAGCCAGGATTGAAAGCTGGTGCTGGACCTGTTCAGCACACAATCCTTTTACATTGGTGCCTCCATCGTTGCTTTCACTGCTCACTTTCATACAGGAAAAGCATTTGAATGGAATCAGTCCAGAGCCTGCTCTCTGCTGCGCAGCAACACAGTCAGCACAGAATGAACAGTGGCATCTGCTCACACGGCAGAAGGAGCAGCAGGGAAAGCTAGTGCTCTGCTTCTTCAGCACACAAGCAGCTTTGCAACGGGGTCACCATCATTGCAGTCTCTCCTCGGTTTCATACCTAAAAGTCCATTTGAATCCAAATTCTCAGGTGGTGTCTCTCAGCTGCCCAGCAGCACAGTGAGTACAGCACGAACGTTGCCCTCTGCTCCCACAGCAGAAGAGCCAGGATTGAAAGCTGGTGCTGGACCTGTTCAGCACACAATCCCCTTTACATTGGTGCCTCCATCGTTGCTTTCACTGCTCACTTTCATACAGGAAAAGCATTTGAATGGAATCAGTCCAGAGCCTGCTCTCTGCTGCGCAGCAACACAGTCAGCACAGAATGAACAGTGGCATCTGCTCACACGGCAGAAGGAGCAGCAGGGAAAGCTAGTGCTCTGCTTCTTCAGCACACAAGCAGCTTTGCAATTGAAGGGGTCACCATCATTGCAGTCTCTCCTCGGTTTCCTACCTAAAAGTCCATTTGAATCCAAATTCTCAGGTGGTGTCTCTCAGCTGCCCAGCAGCACAGTGAGTACAGCACGAACGTTTGGCCTCTGCTCCCACAGCAGAAGAGCCAGATTGAAAGCTGTTTACATTGGTGCCTCCATCGTTGCTTTCACTGCTCACTTTCATACAGGAAAAGCATTTGAATGGAATCAGTCCAGAGCCTGCTCTCTGCTGCGCAGGAACACAGT
>NW_026641229.1:0-6913 GCF_028554395.1 Pezoporus wallicus
CTGACCCGGGATAATCTGACCCGGGATAATCTGACCCGGGATAATCTGACCCGGGATAATCTGACCCGGGATAATCTGACCCGGGATAATCCGACCCGGGTTAATCCGACCCGGGTTAATCCGACCCTAAATTTTACCCTAATTACCTAACCCTAAACCTAACTCCCTAACACTACCCCTCACCAAAGAAGTCTCCCTAATCCTTATCCCTAAAATACACTAGGCTAATCTGCAACAGCCAGACTGGGTTAAACTTGGCTGGGCTGGATTAAACTGGGCTGGACTGGATTAAATTTAGCTGGACTGGATTAAACTGTGCTGGAGTGAACTAAACTGGGCTGGACTGGATTGAACTGGGCTGGACAGTGTTAAACTGTGCTACACTGAACTGAAATACGCTGGGCTGGATCTAACTGAGCTAAACTGTCTTGGGCTGGATTAAATTTATCTGCCCTGGATTAAACTGGGCTGCGCTTGATTAAATTTAGCTGGACTGGATTAAATTGGGCTGGACTGCATTAAACTGAGCTGGACTGGGTTAAAATGCGCTGGGCTGGATCTCACTGATCTGGACTGGATTAAACTGGGCTGGAAGGCATTGAAGTGGGCTGGACTAGTTTAAACTGGGCTGGCCTGGATCAAACTGAGCTGGACTGTGTTTAAAGTGGGCTTGACTGGGTTAAACTGGGCTGGGCTGGATCAAACTGGGCTGGACAGGGTTAAACTGTGCTGGAGTAAACTGAACTGGGCTGGGCTGGATTAAAGTGAGCTGGACTGGGTTCAAGTGGGCTGGGCTGGGTTAAACTGGTCTGGACTGGGTTAAACTGGGGTGGATTGGAATATACTGAGCTGGTGTGTATTAAATATGGCTGGAGTGGGTTAAAGTGGGCTGGGCTGAATCAAACTGGGCTGGACTGGGTTAAAGTGGGCTGGGCTGTATTGAAGTGAGCTGGACTGGATTAAAATGGGCTGGACTGCGTTAAATTGGGCTGGGCTGTATCAGACTGGGCTGGACTGGGTTAAAGTTGGCTGGACTGGGTTAAACTGGGCTGGGCTGCATCAAACTGGGCTGGACAGGGTTAAACTGGGCTAGAGTGAACTGCACTGGGCTGGGCTGGATTAAAGTGAGCTGGACTGGGTTAAAGTGAATCGGGCTGGATCAAACTGAGCTGGACTGTGTTTAAAGGGGGCTGGACTGGATTAAACTGGGCTGAACTGGATTATACTGAGGTGGAGTGTATTAAATATGGCTGGACTGGGTTAAACTGGGCTGGGCTAGATTGAACTGAGCTGGACTGAATTAATTTGGGCTGGACTGTGTTAAACAGTGCTAGTGTGAACTGAAGTGGGCTGGGCAGGATTAAAGTGAGCTGGACTGGGTTAAAGTGGGCTGGGCTGGATCAAACTGAGCTGGACTAGGTTAAACAGGTCCGGACTGGGTTAAACTGGGGTGTACTGGATTATACTGATACAGATGTGGAGTGTATTAAATATGGCTGGACTGGGTTAAACTGGGCTGGATCAAACTGGACTGGACAGGATTAAACTGTGCTAGAGTGAACTGAACTGGGCTGGGCTGGATGAAACTGAGCTGGACTGGGTTAAACTGGGCTGGGCTGGGTTAAATTGGGGTGGGGATGGTATTAAATATGACTGGCTGGGTTAAACTGGTGTGTTTAAACTGGGCTGGAAAGGGTGAAACTGGCTTGGAGTGGAATGAACTGAGATGGACCGGATTAAACTGGTCTGGAGTAAGTTAAACTAGGCTGGACTGGATTATACTGAGCTGGAGTGTATTAAATATGGCTGGACTGAGCTAAACTGGGCTGGGCTGTACCAAACTTGGCTGGACTGGTTTAAACTGGGCTGGATGGGGTTAAACTGGGCTGGACTGGGTTAAACTTGGCTGGGCTGGATCGAACTGGGCTGGACAGGGTTAAACTGTGCTAGAGTGAACTGAACTGGGCTGGGCTGGATTAAACTGGCCTGGAGTGGGTTAAATATGGCTGGACTGGGTTAAACTTGGCTGGGCTGGATCAAACTGGGCAGGACAGGGTTAAACTGTGCTAGAGTGAACTGAACTGTGCTGGGCTGGATTAAAGTGAGCTGGACTGGGTTAACCTGGGCTGGGTTGGATCAAACTGAGCTGGATTGTGTTTAAAGGGGGCTGGACTGGGTTAAACTGGTCTGAACTGGATTATTCTGAGTTGGAGTGTATTAAATATGGCTGTACTGGCTAAACTGGGCTGGGCTCGATTGAATTGAGCTGGAGTGAATTCAATTGGGCTGGAGTGGGTTAAACAGTGCTAGAGTGAACTGAAGTGGGCTGGGCAGGATTAAAGTGAGCTGGACTAAGTTAAAGTGGGCTGGGCTGGGTTGGGTTAAACTGGGCTGGACTGGGTTAAACTGTGCTCGAGTGAACTGAAGTGGGCTGGGCTGGGCTGGGTCAAAGTGAGCTGGACTGGGTTAAACTGGGCTGGGCTGGATGAAACTGAGCTGGACTGTGTTTAAAGTTGGCTGGACTGGGTTAAACTTGGCTGGGCTGGATTGAACTGAGATGGACCGGATTAAACTGGTCTGGACTAAGTTAAACTAGGCTGGAGTGGATTATACTGAGGTGGAGTGTATTAAGTGTGGTTGGCCTGGGTTAAACTGGGCTGGACGGGGTTAAACTGGGTTGGGCTGTATCAAATTTGGCTGGCCTAGGTTAAACTGGGCTGGACTGGGTTAAACTGGGCTGGGCTGTATCAAACTTGGCTGGCCTGGGTTAAACTGGGCTGGACTGGGTTAAACTGGGCTGGAGTGGATTATACTGAGCTGGTGTGTATTAAATATGGCTGGACTGGGTTAAACTGGGCTGGGCTGGGTTAAACTGGGGTGGACTGCATTATACTGAGCTGGTGTATATTAAATATGGCTGGATTGGGTTAAACTGGGCTGGACTGGGTTAAACTGGGCTGGACTGGATATATACTGAGCTGGAGTGTATTAAATATGGCTGGACTGGGTTAAACAGGGCTGGGCTGGGTTAAACTTTCCTGGGATGGATTGAATTGATCTGGAGTGGATAAAACTGGGCTGGACAGGGATAAACTGTGCTAGAGTGAACTGAACTGGGTTGAGCTGTATCAAACTGGGCTGGGCTGGGTTAAACTGGGCTGGGCTGGATCAAACTGGGCTGGACTGTGTTTAAACTGGGCTGGACTGGGTTAAACTGGGCTGGAGTGGGTTAAACTGGGCTGGAGTATATTAACTATGGCTGGAGTGGGTTTAACTCGGCTGGGCTGGATCAAACTGTGCTGGGCTGGATCAAACTGTGCTAGACAGGGTTCAAGTGTGCTAGAGTGAACTGAACTGGGGTGGGCTAGATGAAACTGAGCAGGACTGGGTTAAACTTTGCTGGGCTGGATCAAACTGAGCTGGACTGTGTTTAAACTGGGCTGGCCTGTGTTAAATTGGGCTTGACTGGGTTAAACTGGGCTGGGCTGGATTGAACTGAGCTGGAATGGGTTAAACTGGGCTTGACTGGGTTAAACTGGGTTGGGCTGCATTGAACTGAGCTGGACTGGGTTAAACAGGGCTGGACAGGGTTAAAATGTGCTAGAGTGAACTGAACTGGGCTGGGCTGGGTTAAAGTGATCTGGACTGGGTTAAAGTGTACTGGGCTGGATCAAACTGAGCTGGACTGGGTTATTCTGAGTTGGAGTGTATTAAAAATGGTTGGACTGGGTTAAACTGGGCTGGGCTAGATTGAACTGAGGTGGACTAAATTAAATTGGGCTGGACTGGGTTAAACAGTGCTAGAGTGAACTGAAGTGGGCTGGGCAGGATTAAAGTGAGCTGGACTGGGTTAAACTGGGCTGGGCTGGATCAAACTGAGCTGGACTAGGTTAAACTGGGGTGGGGTGGATCAAACTGGCTGGACTGGGTTAAAATGGGCTGGAGTGAACTAAACTGGGCTGGGCTAGATGAAACTCAGCTGGAATAGGTTAAACTGGGCTGGAATGGATTATACTGAGCTGGAGTGTATTAAATATGGCTGGACTGAGTTAAACTGTGCTGGGCTGGGTTAAACTGGGGTGGACTGGGTTAAACTGGGCTGGAGTGGATTAAATATGGCTGGACTGGGTTAAACTTGCCTGGACTGGGTTAAACTGGGCTGGAGTGTATTAATTGTGGCTGGACTGGGTTAAACTGGGTTGGACTGGGTTAAACTGGGCTGGGCTGGGTTAAACTGGGCTGGAGTGGATTATACTGAGCTGGAGTGTATTAAATATGGCTGGAGTGGGTTAAACTGGGCTGGATGAAACTGGGTTGGACTGGGTTAAACTTGGCTGAACTGGGTTAAACTGGGCTGAGATGGATTGAACTGATCTGGAGTGGATTAAACGAGGCTGGACAGGGTTAAAAATGACTGGGCTGGGTTAAACTCTGCTGCTGTAAACTAAACTGGCCTGGACTGTGTTAAACTGCGCTGGGTTTGATTAAATTTAGCTGGACTGGATTAAACTGGGCTGGGCTGGTTTAAACTGAGTTGGACTGGATTAAACTGAGCTGGACTGGGTGAAGCTGGGCTGGACTGGACTAAACTGCGCTGGCCTGGATTTAACTGAACTGGACTGGGTTAAACTTGGCTGCGCTGGGTTAAATTCAGCTGGACTGGGTTAAACAGGGCTTGACTGGGTTAAACTGAGCTGGACTGGGTTAAACTGGGCTGGGCTGGATCAAACTGAGCTGGAATGGGTTAAACTGGTCTGGACTGGGTTAAACTGGGGTGTACTGGATTATACTGATCTGGTGTGTATTAAATATGGCTTTACTGGGTTAAACTCGGCTGGACTGGGCTAAACTCGGCTGGGCTAATTTGAACTGAGATGAACTGGATTAAACAGGTCTGGACTGTGTTAAACTGGGCTTGACTGGCTTATACTGAGCTGGAGTGTATTAAATATGGCTGGACTGGGTTAAACTGGGCTGGGCTGTATCAAACTGGGCTGGACTGGGTTAAACAGGTCTGGGCTGGATTGAACTGAGCTGGACTGGATTAAACTGGGTTATAGTGAACTGAACCGGGCTGGGCTGGATCAAACTGAGCTGGACTGGGTTAAACTGGGTTGGACTGTGTTAAACTGGGGTGGACTGGATTCTACTGAGCTGTTGTGTATTAAATATGGCTGGAGTGGGTTAAACTGGGTTGGAGTGGATCAAACTGAGCTGGAATGGGTTAAACTGGCCTGGACTGGGTTAAACTGGGGTGGACTGGATTCTACTGAGCTGTTGTGTATAAATATGGTTTGAACTGATCTGGAGTGGATTAAGCTGGGCTGGACAGGGTTAAACTGTGTTAGAGTGAACTGAACTGGGCTGGGCTGGATCAAACTGGGCTGGGCTGTGTTAAACTGGGGTGGGCTGTATTATACTGAGCTGGTGTGTATTAAATATGGCTGGACTGGGTTAAACTGGGCTGGGCTGTATCAGACTGGGCTGGACTGGGTTAAACACGGCTTGTCTGGATTGAACTGAGGTGGACCACATTAAACTCGTCTGGACTAAGTTAAACTAGGCTGGACTGGATTATCCTGACCTGGAGTGTATTGAATATGGCTGGACTGGGTTAAACTGGGCTGGGATGTATTGAACTGATCTGGAGTGGATTAAACTAGGCTGGACAGGGTTAAAGTGTGCCAGAGTGAACTGAAGTGGGCTGGGCTGGACCAAAGTGAGCTGGAATGGGATAAACTGGGCTGGGCAGGGTTAAAGTGGGCTGGACTGGGTTAAATTGAGCTGAACTGGATTAAACTGGGCTGGACAGGTTTAAACTATGCTGGGGTGAACTGAACTGGGCTGGGCTGGATCAAAGTGAGCTGGACTGGGTTAAACTGGGTTGGGCTGGATCAAACTGAGCTTTACTGTGTTTAAACTCGGCTGGACTGTGTTAAAGTGGGCTGGACTGGGTTAAACTGTGCTAGAGTGAACTGAACTGGGGTGGGCTAGATGAAACTGAGCAGGACTGGGTTAAACTTTGCTAGGCTGGATCAAACTGAGCTGGACTGTGTTTAAAGTGGGCTGGACAGGGTGAAACTGGGCTGGGCTGGATGGAAATGAGCTGGACTGGGTTAAACTGGGCTGGACTGGGTTAAACTGGGCTGGACTGGGTTAAAGTGTGCTGGAGTGAACTGAACTGGGCTGGATTGAACTGAGCTGGACTGGATTAAACTGGGCTGGACTGGGTTAAAGTGTGTTGGACTGGGTTAAATTGAGCTGGACTGGATTAAACTGGGCTGGACTGGGTTAAAGTGTGTTGGACTGGGTTAAATTGAGCCGGACTGACTCAAACTGAGCTGGACTGGGTTAAAGTGTGCTGGAGTGAACTGAACTCGGCTGGATTGAACTGAGCTGGACTGAATTAAATTGGGCTGGACAGGGTTAAACTGTGCTAGGGTGAACTGAACTAGGCTGGGCTGGATCAAAGTGAGCTGCTCTGGGTTAAACTGGGCTGGGGTGGATCAAACTGAGCTGGAAAGTGTTTCAAGTGGGCTGGACAGGGTTAAACTGGGCTGGAGTGGATTATACTGAGCTGGAGTGTATTAAATATTGCTGGACTGGGTTAAACTGGGCTGGGCTGTATCAGACTGGGCTGTCCCGGGTTAAACAGGGCTGGACTGGGTTAAACTGGGCTGGACTGGATTATACTGAGTTGGAGTGTATTAAATACGGCTGGAATGGGTTAAACTTGGCTGGACTGGGTTAAACTGGCCTGGGCTGGATCAGAATGGTCTGGACTGTGTTAAACTTGGCTGGGCTGGATGAAAACTGGGCTAGACTGGGTTAACTTGGGTGGACTGGATTATACTGAGCTGGAGTGTATTAAATATGGCTGGACTGGGTTAAACTGTGCTGGGCTGTAACAAAC
>NW_026641230.1:0-6746 GCF_028554395.1 Pezoporus wallicus
CCAGTGCGTCCCAGTGTGTCCCAGTGCAGCCCAGTCCATCCCAGTGCAGCCCATCCATCCCAGTGCATCCCAGTGCATCCCATCCATCCCATCCATCCCATCCATCCCAGTCCCTCCCAGTCCATCCCATCCATCCCATCCATCCCATCCATCCCAGTCCATCCCAGTCCATCCCATCCATCCCATCCATCCCATCCATCCCAGTCCATCCCATCCATCCCATCCATCCCATCCTCTCATCCCATCCCCGTCCCTCCCCCAGTCCCTCCCAGTCCATCCCAGCCCATTCCAGTCCATCCCATCCCATCCCATCCCATCCATCCCATCCACCCCAGTCCATTCCAATCCCATCCCAATCCCATCCCGGTCCATCTCAGTCCATCCCAGTCCATCCCAATCCCATCCCAGTCCATCCCAGTCCATCCCAATCCCATCCCAGTCCATCCCAGTCCATCCCAGTCCATCCCAGTCCATCCCAGTCCATCCCAGTCCATCCCAATCCCATCCCAGTCCATCCCAGTCCATCCCAATCCCATCCCAATCCCATCCCAGTCCATCCCAGTCCATCCCAGTCCCTCCCAGTCCCATTCACCTTGCCCAGGATCTTCTTCCAGTACTGGCGCCAGAGGATGAGGAAGATGACACCCAATAGGAGCAGGATGATGGCCACCAAGCAGCCAATCAGGATGGACGTGGGGCTGTGGTCGGCTTTGCCTATTGGTTGGCCTCCATCGGGGTCCGTTGGGGCTGGCAATGGGGTGGAGGGGGGCATCATGGACCAATCACATCAATGGATTCCATCCATGGAGCCATCGTGGACCAATCACATCAATGGACTCCATCCATGGAGCCACCGTGGACCAATCGCATCGCGCCCCACCATACCTGGCGTTGTGACGTTGGTGG
The DNA here is from genome assembly GCF_028554395.1 of Pezoporus wallicus. Lineage (NCBI taxonomy): Eukaryota > Metazoa > Chordata > Aves > Psittaciformes > Psittacidae > Pezoporus > Pezoporus wallicus. The sequence goes on from NW_026641230.1 coordinate 907, forward strand.
CCACGTCCCCACGCCATTGGTCCTCCTGGATGGCCATGACCCCCACGGAGGGGTCAGGGGGGGTGGCTGGAGGCCACCCACTGGACCCCACGATCTCCTCCACCACGTCTATGGGGTGAGCCCCACGGAGCAGGCAAGGAAGGGGCCCATGGGGTGGTTGAGCACCCAATCACCCAACCGTTGACCCCATCACCCAACCGTTGACTCCATCACCCAACTGTAGACCCCATCACCCAACCGTTGACTCCATCACCCAACCGTTGACTCCATCACCCAAACATTGACCCCATCACCCAACTGTTGACCCCATCACCCAACCGTTGTCTCCATCACCCAACTGTAGACCCCATCACCCAACCGTTGACTCCATCACCCAACCGTTGACTCCATCACCCAACCGTTGCCTCCATCACCCAACTGTAGACCCCATCACCCAACCGTTGACTCCATCACCCAGCCGTTGACTCCATCACCCATCCGTTGACCCCACAACCCAACCGTCGACCCCATCACCCAACCATTGACCCCATCACCCAACCACTGACCCCATCACGCAACCGTTGACCCCATCACCCAACCGTTGACCCCATCACTCAACCGTTGACTCCATCACCCAACCGTTGACCCCAACACCCAACCGTTGACCCCATCACCCAACCGTTGACTCCATCACCCAACCACTGACCCCATCACCCAACCATTGACCCCATCACCCAACCACTGACCCCATCACCCAACCATTGACCCCATCACCCAACCGTTGACCCCATCACTCAACCGTTGACTCCATCACCCAACCGTTGACCCCAACACCCAACCGTTGACCCCATCACCCAACCGTTGACTCCATCACCCAACCGTTGACCCCATCACTCAACCGTTGACTCCATCACCCAACCGTTGACCCCACCACCCAACCGTTGACCCCATCACCCAACTGTTGACCCCATCACCCATTGACTCCATCACCCAACCATGCCCCCATCACCCAACCATCGACCCCATCACCCAACCGTTGACTCCATCACCCAACCGTTGACCCCATCACCCAACCATTGACCCCATCACCCAACCATCGTCTCCATCACCCAACCATCGACCCCAGGAGCCCACCTGAGAAGAAGGTGACCTCACTGAAGAGCATCCACTCCCCACTGAAGAAGAAGTGGCACTGGATGAAGCGGGCCTGGCGCCCCCCAAGTGGCACCGTGATGGGGCGGGCGCTGGGGTCCTTCATGCTCCCAGCCAAGCTATGGGTGACCGGGGTGGGCTCCCAAGCTGTGGCCAAGGTCTTCTTAAAGAGACACTCCACCTCCTGGAAGATGCTCACCCCATGGCTGTGCATGTTGTTGCAGTGGACCTGGGGGGACATTGGGGTCCCATGATGCCCTGGGAGGGGGTAAGGCCAAGGGGCTCCAATGGGAAGATTCAGCTCCTGAGTTGGGGTCTCCAATGGGAAGCCCCATCCCTAAGGTCAGGTCGAGGTTGGGGGTCTCCAATCAGAAGCCCCATCCCTAAGGCTGGGTCGAGGTTGGGGGTCTCCAATGGGAAGCTCCATCCCTATGGTTGGGGGTCTCCAATGGGAAGCCCCATCCCTAAGGTTGGGTCAAGGTTGGGGGTCTCCAGTGGGAAGCTCCATCCCTAAGGTCGGGTCGAGGTTGGGGGTCTCCAATGGGAAGCCCCATCCCTAAGGTCGGGTCGAGGTTGGGGGTCTCCAATGGGAAGCCCCATCCCTAAGGCTGGGTCGAGGTTGGGGGTCTCCAATGGGAAGCCCCATCCCTAAGGTTGGGTCGAGGTTGGGGGTCTCCAATGGGAAGCTCCATCCCTATGGTTGAGGGTCTCCAATGGGAAGCCCCATCCCTACGGTTGGGTCTAGGTTGGGGGTCTCCAATGGGAACCTCTGGACCCTAAGGTTGGGGTCTTCAATGGGGAGCTCCATCCCTATGGTTGGGGGTCTCCAATGGGAAGCTCCACCCTTAAGGTTGGAGGTGTCCAATGGGAACACCCCATCTCCCACCCTCCCATCATGCCGTGGGGCACCTGCATGGCTCGGAAGCTCCGGAGGGCCTCGAACTCGAACTCCAGCTCCACGTGGGGCTGAGGCCCCGGGGGTCGGCGCCACCCCACGTAGTCGTAGCCCGGCCACAGGCGTCGCTCCCGGCTCCGAGTGAAGTCATCCAGGCCCAAGATCCCATCGGCCAATTGGCCCAGGCCCCCAAACTGCAGCCTGGGGGGCAGCAGGAGATGTGGGGCGCAGCATGGAGCAATCCCGGCCAGGGGGTCCAGCCGTGGGCCAATGACATCAATGGGGTCCATCCATGGAGCCATCATGGACCAATCCCATCCATGGAGCTATCATGGACCAATCCCATCCATGGACTCCATCCATGGAGCCATCATGGACCAATCCCACCCATGGAGCTATCATGGACCAATCCCATCCATGGATTCCATCCATGGATCCACCATGGACCAATCCCATCAATGGACTCCATCCATGGATCCACCATGGACCAATCGCATCAACGGACTCCATCCATGGTGCCATCATGGACCAATCCCATCAATGGTGTCACCATGGACCAATCCCATCCATGGACTCCATCCATGGAGCCATCATGGATCAATCCCACCCATGGAGCTATCATGGACCAATCCCATCCATGGATTCCATCCATGGATCCACCATGGACCAATCCCATCAATGGACTCCATCCATGGATCCACCATGGACCAATCGCATCAACGGACTCCATCCATGGTGCCATCATGGACCAATCCCATCAATGGTGTCACCATCGACCAATCCCATCCATGGACTCCATCCATGGAGCCATCATGGACCAATCCCACCCATGGAGCTATCATGGACCAATCCCATCCATGGATTCCATCCATGGATCCACCATGGACCAATCCCATCAATGGACTCCATCCATGGATCCACCATGGACCAATCGCATCAACGGACTCCATCCATGGTGCCATCATGGACCAATCCCATCAATGGTGTCACCATGGACCAATCCCATCCATGGACTCCATCCATGGAGCCATCATGGACCAATCCCACCCATGGAGCTATCATGGACCAATCCCATCCATGGATTCCATCCATGGATCCACCATGGACCAATCCCATCAATGGACTCCATCCATGGAGCCATCATGGACCAATCCCATCCATGGACTCCATCCACGGAGCCAACATGGACCAATCCCATCCATGGATCCACTATGGACCAATCCCATCAATGGACTCCATCCATGGAGCCATCATGGACCAATCCCATCCATGGATCCACCATGGACCAATCCCATCCATGGACTCCATCCATGACGTCACCATGGCCCCATCCCATCTGGTGATGCTTTTGGGCCACTGCAGGACAGTTTGGGTCCCATTGGGACCGCATTGGGGACCCATAGAGACCCACAGAGACCCATAGCGACCCATAAGGACCCATAGGGACCCACAGCGACCCATAGCGACCCACGGCGACTCACGGGCCAAGGCTGTATCCATCGTAGGTGGAGTCGTTGAGGACAACGGGCGCCGGGTCCAGGAGCATCACTTGGCCATGGGGAGCCGTGTAGGACACGAGGCCTCCTATGGGGACGCAGCCCCATAGGGTTCGGCCGTGGGGCTGGGGTCCCACCACCCTTAGCTCCGCCCCCATTGGGGTCGGAGGTTGGGGGCCACCGGGAGGGGCGATGGGGTGGGGTGGAGGGGGCAATGGGGGGCAATGGGGCTCAATGGGGGGCAATGGGTATCAATGGGGCTCAATGGGGTGGCAATGGGGGGCAATGGGTGCTAATGGGTATCAATGGGGCTCAATGGGGTGGCAATGGTGTCAATGGGGGTCAATGGGGGTCAATGGGTGTCAATGGGTGCTAATGGGAACCAATGGGTGTCAGTGGGTGTCAATGGGTGTCAGTGGGTGCTAATGGGAACCAATGGACATCAGTGGGTGTCAAAGGGAGCCAATGGGTGTCAATGGGTGCTAATGGGAACCAATGGGCATCAATGGGGGTCAAAGGGAGCCAATGGGTGACAATGGTTGTCAATGGGTGTCAATGGGTGTCAGTGGGGGCTAATGGGAACCAATGGGCATCAGTGGGTGTCAAAGGGAGCCAATGGGTGTCAGTGGGTGCCAATGGTTGTCAATGGGTGTCAATGGGTGTCAGTGGGGGCTAATGGGAACCAAGGGGTGTCTATGGGTGTCAAAGGGAGCCAATGGGTGTCAATGGGTGTCAATGGTGTCAATGGGTGCCAACGGTTGTCAATGGGTGTCAATGGGTGCCAATGGTTGTCAATGGGTGTCAGTGGGTGCCAATGGGAACCAATAGGTGTCAATGGGTGCCAATGGGTGTCAATGGGTGCCAATGGGAGCCAGTGGGCATCAATGGGTGTCAAAGGGAGCCAGTGGGTGTCAATGGGTGTCAATGGGTGTCAATGGGTGTCAATGGGTGCCAATGGGTGTCAATGGTTGTCAATGAGTGTCAATGGGTGCCAATGGAAACCAGTGAGTGTCAATGGGTGCCAATGGTTGTCAATGGGTGCCAATGGGAACCAATGGCTGTCAATGGGTGTCAGTGGGTGTCAATGGGTGCCAATGGGAACCAATGGGTGTCAGTGGGTGTCAATGGGTGTCAGTGGGTGCCAATGGGAACCAATGGGTGTCAGTGGGTGTCAATGGGTGTCAGTGGGTGTCAATGGGAGCCAATGGCTGTCAATGGGTGTCAGTGGGTGCCAATGGGTGTCAGTGGGTGTCAGTGGGTGCCAATGGGTGCCAATGGGTGTCAATGGGTGCCAATGGGAACCAATGGGTGTCAGTGGGTGTCAATGGGTGCCAATGGGAACCAATGGGTGTCAGTGGGTGTCAATGGGTGCCAATGGGAACCAATGGGTGTCAGTGGGTGTCAATGGGTGTCAATGGGAACCAATGGGTGTCAATGGGTGTCAATGGGTGCCAATGGGAACCAATGGGTGTCAGTGGGTGTCAATGGGTGCCAATGGGAACCAATGGGTGTCAATGGGTGTCAATGGGTGCCAATGGGAACCAATGGGTGTCAGTGGGTGCCACTCACCCTCCCAGGGGCACCCATAGAGCTCGAGGCGCAGGCAGACGCTCATGGCCCGCGGGGCACGGGGGTAGATGCGGAGGGCGCGGGCCACGGGGGGCGGGGCCAGGTCCTTCAGCACCACCCCCTCGGGGTCCTCATTGCCCCCGATCACCTGGGGGGCGGGAGGGGGGATCCCATGGGTACCATTGAGCCCCATTGAGCCCCATTGAGCCCCATTGAGCCCCATTGGTCCCCATTGCCCCCATTGCCTCCCATTGACCCCATTGCCCCCCATTGACCCCATTGCCCCCCATTGACCCCATTGCCTCCCATTGACCCCATTGCCCCCCATTGACCCCCATTGACCCCATTGCCTCCCATTGACCCCATTGCCCCCCATTGACCCCATTGCCTCCCATTGCCCCCCATTGACCCCATTGCCCCCCATTGACCCCATTGCCTCCCATTGACCCCATTGCCCCCCATTGACCCCATTGCCCCCCATTGACCCCATTGCCCCCATTGTCCCCATTCCCCCCCATTACCCCATTCCCCCCAGTGACCCCTTTGCCCCATTGACCCCCATTGCCCCATTCCCCCCAGTGACCCCATTGCCCCCCATTGCCCCCATGACCTCATTGCCCCCATTATTCCCATTACCCCCTTTAACCCCATTGCCCCCCATTGTCTCCATTGACCCTATTGCCCCCATTGCCCCCATTGACCCCCATGACCCCATGACCCCCATTGCCCCCCATTACCCCATTGACCCC
>NW_026641231.1:0-683 GCF_028554395.1 Pezoporus wallicus
CCATTGCCCCTGTTACCCCATTACCCCCCATTGCCCCCATTACCCCCAATTGCCACCCGATACCCCCATTGCCTCCCATTATCCCCATTACCCCAATGCCCCCCATTACCCCCATTGCCCCCCATTGCCCTGTTACCCCATTACCCCCCCATTGCCCATTGCCCCCATTGCCCCCCATTGGCCCTGTTACCCCATTACCCCCATTGCCACCCGTTACCCCCATTCCCAACTCACTTCCCACTGCTCCGCACTGGATCCAAAGATGGGGCTGGGGATGCCCCGGTCCCGCCGCGCATCCGGTTGCGGCTCCCATTGAGGCTCCAGGGACCCCGGGTTCGAGCCCCGGTGCCCCCGGAGCAGCGGCGAGAGCCGGGGGGGGAAGCCCCGGTGCCCCCCCCACGGAGCAGCGCCCCCAGCACCGAGCGGCCCCGCTCCCGTAGCAGCACCGGGGCCCGGTGCAACAGCGCCCCCAAGCGGGCGCCCAGGACCCGCGCTATGGGGTGTTGGGGGGCGGGCACTGGGACCCCCAAGTTATGGGACGCCCCCTTTCTGCCCCCCAAGTCATGGGGCAGGCTATGGGGGTCCCCGTTTGTGCCCTCCCCCAAGTTATGGGGCGCCCCCTTTGTGGCCCCCAAGGTATGGGGCAGGCTCTGGAAGTCCCCTATGGAGCCCCCCAAGTTATG
>NW_026641232.1:0-685 GCF_028554395.1 Pezoporus wallicus
GGTTAGGGTTGCTGTCTGCTCCCACAGTCGAAGAGCCAGGAGGGAAAGCATGTGCGGGGCATCTTCAGCACAGAGTCTGCTTTGCTATGCTGCCACCATTATTGCTGTCACTCCTCGGTTTCATACCTAAAAGTACATTTGAATGCACCCTCTCCAAAGCTGCTTCTCAGCTGCCCAGTAGCACAGCGATTAGTGCACGAACTTCTGGCTTCTGCTCCCAGATCCGAAGAGCCGGGAGGGAAAGCATGTGCTGGGCATCTTCAGCACACAGTCAGCTTTGCAACGGTGTCACCATCATTGCTGTCGCTCCTCGCTTTCATACCTAAAGGTCCATTTGAATGCACCCTCTTCGGAGCTTGCTCTCGGCTGCCGAGCAGCACAGTGAGTAGAGCACGAACAGTTGCCGTCTGCTCCCACAATCGAAGAGCCAGGAGGGAAAGCTGGTGCTCTGAATCTTCTGCACACAGTCAGCTTTGACCCAGTGCGTCCATCATTGCTGTCGCTCCTCACTTTCATACCTAGAAGTTCATTTGAAACCAACTTCTCTGCTCGTTGCTCTTGGCTGCCCAGCAGCACAGTCAGTAGAGCATGAACGTCTGGCCTCTGCTCCCAGAGCCGAAGAGCCCGGAGGGAAAGCATGTGCTGGGCATCTTCAGCACACAGTCAGCTTTGCAACGGCGTCACC
>NW_026641233.1:0-683 GCF_028554395.1 Pezoporus wallicus
ACAGCGCCCCCAAGCGGGCGGCCAGGACCCGCGCTATGGGGTGTTGGGGGGCGGGCACTGGGACCCCCAAGTTATGGGGCGCCCCCTTTGTGCCCCCCAAGTTATGGGGTGGGGTCTGAGGGTCCCCCTTTGTGCCCTCCCCCAAGTTATGGGGCTCCCCACCTGTGACCCGAGGTGACCTGGAGGGTGAAGAGCCCGCGGGGGTGGGGCAGGAGGCGGTGCTGGGTGATGACCACGTGACGCGGAGGGGGGGAGGGGGCCAGGATCGGTCCCGGGCCCCGCCCCCTCCCCCCCGCGACCGCCCCAGTTTGGTCCCGTCCGGTTCCCGCCAATTTCGCCCATCATGGCGGAGCTGGAGCTCCCCTCCGATCCCGACCTGCGCAGGTTGGAGCCCGCGGGACCCCCCAGTGGGGGCTTTTGGGGTCCTGGGGGGGTTGGGGTGCTCCTGACCCCCTCTCTTTGTCTCCCCCCCACCTCCAGGCTGTGCACGGGGCCCTGTGCCCCCATCCGGGAGTACATCATGGGCCACGTGCGGCACCCGCGGTGAGGGGGGCACCCCAACATCTGGGGGGGAGGAACTGCAACATCTGGAGGGACCCAAACCTCGGATCGGTCCCTAAAATACATGGCGGGGGGGGGGAGGGGTGTTCTTATAGGATAGGTGCCTGTTAGGACCCCCCAAA
>NW_026641234.1:0-6752 GCF_028554395.1 Pezoporus wallicus
GATCTCCGTTGCCACCCATTGACACCCATTGATCTCCGTTGCCACCCATTTGACACCCATTGATCTCCGTTGCCACCCATTGACACCCATTGATCTCCGTTGCCACCCATTGACCCCCAATGATCTCCGTTGCCACCCATTGCCACCCATTGATCTCCGTTGCCACCCACTGACACCCACTGATCCCCATTGCCACCCATTTCGCCGTTGCCACCCATTGACACCCATTGATCTCCGTTGCCACCCATTTGACACCCATTGATCTCCGTTGACACCCATTGACACCCATTGACCCCCACTGATCTCCGTTGCCACCCATTGCCACCCATTGATCTGTTGCCACCATTGATCCCCATTGATCCGTTGCCACCCACCCATTGATCCCCATTGACACCCATTCTCCGTTGCCACCCATTGACACCCATTGATCTCCGTTGCCACCCATTGACACCCATTGATCTCCGTTGCCACCCATTGATCCCCATTGCCACCCATTGACACCCATTGATTCTCGTTGCCACCCTCCGTTGCCACCCATTGATCCCCATTGATTGACCCATTGACCCATTGATCTCCGTTGCCACCCATTGATCCCCATTGATCTCCGTTGCCACCCATTGACACCCATTGATCTCCATTGACCCCATTGACACCCATTGATCTTCCATTGACCCCATTGACACCCATTGATCTCCGTTGCCACCCATTAACACCCATTGATCTCCATTGCCACCCATTGATCCCCATTGATCTCCGTTGCCACCCATTGATCCCCATTGATCTGCGTTGCCACCCATTGATCCCCATTGATCTCCCGTTGCCACCCATTGACACCCATTGATCTCCGTTGCCACCCATTGATCCCCACTGACACCCATTGATCTCCGTTGCCCCTATTGATCCCCATTGACACCCACTGATCTCCGTTGCCACCCATTGACACCCATTGATCTCCGTTGCCACCCATTGATCACCATTGATCTCCGTTGCCACCCATTGACCCCCATTGATCTCCGTTGCCACCCATTGATCCCCATTGATCTCCGTTGCCACCCATTGACACCCGTTGATCTCCGTTGCCACCCATTGACACCCATTGATCTCCGTTGCCACCCATTGATCCCCATTGATCTCCGTTGCCACCCATTGACACCCATTGATCTCCGTTGCCACCCATTGACACCCATTGATCTCCGTTGCCACCCATTGACACCCATTGATCTCCATTGCCACCCATTGCCCCCCATTGCCCCCCATGGCCGTTCCCTCACCCCGGAGTAGCCGTAGATGTCCTCGAAGTAGCGGAAGCGAGCGACGCGGGCGCGCGGGCCCCCGGCTCCTCGGGAACCCCGGGAGCCTCCGGCTTCTTCTTGGAGGGCTTGGGCTTCCGCTCCCGGAAGTTGATGTTGTGGGGGACCTGGAATGGGAATGGGGTGCAGATGGGGTGGGGTTGGGTGGGGATGGGGTGGGGATGGGGTGGGGATGGGGTGGGGATGGGGTGGGGGGATGGGGATGGGGGGGATGGGGTGGGGATGGGATGGGGATGGGATGGGGATGGGGTGGGGATGGGGTGGGGATGGGATGGGGATGGGGTGGGGATGGGATGGGGATGGGATGGGGATGGGGTGGGGAAGGGGAAGGGGTGGGGATGGGGATGGAATGGGAAGGGGGTGGGGATGGGGTGGGGATAGGGTGGGGATGGGGTGGGGTGGGGTGGGGTGCGGATGGGGTGGGGATGGGGTGGGGATGATGGGGATGGGGTGGGGATGGGGTGGGGTGGGGTGGGGATGATGAGGTGGGGATGATGGGGATGGGGTGGGGGGGGAGGGGATGGGGTGGGGGTGGGGGTGGGGTGGGGTTGGGGGCGATGGGATTAGAATGGGGATGGGGGTGGGGTGGGGTGGGGGTGGGGATGGGGTGGGGATGGGACAGGATGGGATGGGATGGGGGATGGGGATGGGGGAATGGCGAATGGTCGAATGGGGGAATGGGAATGGGATGGGGGGAATGGGAATGGGGATGGGAATGGGGGAATGGGAATGGCATTTGGACTGGAATAGGGATGGGGATGGGGATGGGGGGGGAATGGGGATGAAGGAATGGGAATGGGAATGGGGAATGGGAATGGGGGAATGGTGATGGGGGAATGCGAATGGTCGAATGGGGGAATGGGAATGGGGATGGGAATGGGGGAATGGGAATGGGGATGGGAATGGGAATGGGGGAATGGGAATGGCATTTGGATTGGAATAGGGATGGGGATGGGGATGGGAGAATGGGAATGGGGATGAAGGAATGGGAATGGGGAATGGGAATGGGGGAATGGGGATGGGAATGGGGGAATGGGAATGGGGATGGGAATGGGGGAATAGGATTGGCATAGGGATTGGAATAGGGATGGAGATGGGAATGGGGATGGGATGGGGTGGGGATGGGAATGAGGGAATAGGATTGGCATTGGGATTGGAATAGGGATGGGGATGTGGGTCGGGATGGGGATGGGTGGGGATGGGTAGGGGTAGGATGGGGATGGGATGTGGGTGGGGGTGGGGGTGGGGATGTGGGTGGGGGTGGGGGTGGGGGTGGGATGTGGGTGGGGGTGGGGGTGGGGATGGGGATGGGGGTGGGGGTGGGGGTGGGGGTGGGGATGGGATGTGGGTGGGGGTGGGGGTGGGGATGGGATGTGGGTCGGGGTGGGGGTGGGGGTGGGGGTGGGGGTGGGGGTGGGGATGGGATGTGGGTGGGGGGGTGGGGGTGGGATGTGGGGTGGGGGTGGGGGTGGGGGTGGGATGTGGGTGGGGGTGGGGATGGGGATGGGATGTGGGTGGGGGTGGGGGTGGGATGTGGGGTTGGGGGTGGGGATGGGGATGGGATGTGGGTGGGGGTGGGGGTGGGGATGGGGTGGGGGTGGGGGGGTGGGGGTGGGATGTGGGGTTGGGGGTGGGGATGGGGATGGGATGTGGGTGGGGGTGGGGGTGGGGATGGGATGTGGGTGGGGGTGGGGGTGGGGATGCCGTTCCATGCTCACCTTCTTGAATCGGACCTTGAGGTTGTTGTGGCCCAGCTGGGAATCGTGGCTGAAGGCTTCGTAGATGAGGAGCTCCTGGTCCACGTGCGCCTGCGGGACCGGAACGGGAATGGGAACGGGAACGGGATGGAAACGGGAACAGGATGGGAATGGGAATGGGAGTGGGAATGGGAATGGGAATGGGATGGGGATGGGAATGGGAGTGGGAACGGGATGGGAATGGGATGGGGATGGGAGAGGGAAAGGGACGGGAATGGGAACGGGAGAGGGAATGGGAACGGGAATGGGAATGGGATGGGGATGGGAGACGGAACGGGACGGGAATGGGAATGGGAGAGGGAATGGGAGAGGGAATGGGGATCGGAGAGGGAATGGGAGAGGGAATGGGATTTGGAATGGGAGCGGGAACAGGAATGGGAATGGGAATGGGAGAGGCAATGGGAGCAGGAATGGGAATGGGAATGGGATGGGGATGGGATTGGGAATGGGAATTGGAGAGGGAATGGGAATGGGAGGGGGAATAGGATGGGAATGGGAGAGGGAATAGGATGGGAATGGGAGAGGGAATGGGACGGGAATTGGATCGGGAATGGGATTGGGAATGAGATTGGGAATGGGAGTGGGAGTGGGAGCAGGAATGGGAGCGGGAATGGGAACAGGAACAGGATTGGGAATGGGAGAGGAATGGGACTGGGAATGGGAGTGTGAATGGGAGCGGGAACAGGAATGGGAGTGGGAATGGGAGAGGGAATGGGAATGGGATGGGGATGGGATTGGGAATGGGAATTGGAGAGGGATTGGGAATGGGAGCGGGAATAGGATGGGAATGGGAGAGGGAATGGGACGGGAATTGGATCGGGAATGGGACTGGGAGTGGGAGCAGGAATGGGAGCGGGAATGGGAACAGGAATGGGATTGGGAATGGGACTGGGAATGGGAGTGGGAATGGGAGCGGGAATGGGAACAGGAACGGGATTGGGAATGGGAGTGGGAATGGGAGTGGGAATGGGATTGGGAATGGGAACAGGAATGGGAGCGGGAATGGGAACAGGAATGGGATTGGGACTGGGAGCGGGAATGGGATTGGGAATGGGAAGAGCTCCTCACCAGCAGGTAGGGCCTCCCTCGCCGGTGCCCCAGCCCCACCAGCAGCACCTCCTTGACCAAGGGCATCTCCCCCTGGCGCCCGGGCTCCTCCTTGCGGCCCTCGGCTCCCGGTGCCGATCCCGGTGCCGATCCCGGCGCCGATGCCGCCATTCCCGCTGCCGCCGCCTGCCCGAAGGAGCTGTCCACCAGCACCCGCTGCCCCATGGGGAAGTTCTTCACCAGGAACACCAGGCGCCAGTCCGGGAGCTGGTAGATCTATGGGGAGGGAAGGGGAGGGGAAGGGGGTCAGCATGGGGGTGGATCCATCCCTATGGATCCCATCCCCATCCCATCCCTATGGATCCATCCCTATGGATCCATCCCTATGGATCCCATCCCCATCCCATCCCTATGGATCCATCCCTATGGATCCCATCCCTATGGATCCCATCCCCATCCCATCCCTATGGATCCATCCCTATGGATCCCATCCCTATGGATCCCATCCCTATGGATCCCACCCCTATGGATCCATCCCCATGGATCCATCCCTATGGATCCCATCCCTATGGATCCATCCCTATGGATTCCATCCCTATGGATCCCATCCCTATGGATCCCACCCCTATGGATCCATCCCTATGGATCCATCCCTATGGATCCCATCCCTATGGATCCATCCCTATGGATTCCATCCCTATGGATCCCATCCCTATGGATCCCACCCCTATGGATCCATCCCTATGGATCCATCCCCATGGATCCCATCCCTATGGATCCATCCCTATGGATCCATCCCTATGGATCCCATCCCCATCCCATCCCTATGGATCCATCCCTATGGATTCCATCCCCATGGATCCCATCCCTATGGATCCCATCCCTATGGATCCATCCCTATGGATCCATCCCTATGGATTCCATCCCTATGGATCCCATCCCTATGGATCCCATCCCTATGGATCCATCCCTATGGACCACATCCCTATGGGGATTCCATCCCCATGGATCCCATCCCCATGGATCCATCCCTATGGATCCATCCCTATGGATCCCATCCCCATCCCATCCCTATGGATCCATCCATCCCATCCCTATGGATCCCATCCCTATGGATCCCATCCCCATCCCATCCCTATGGATCCATCCCTATGGATTCCATCCCCATGGATCCCATCCCTATGGATCCCATCCCTATGGATCCATCCCTATGGATCCATCCCTATGGATTCCATCCCTATGGATCCCATCCCTATGGATCCCATCCCTATGGATCCATCCCTATGGACCACATCCCTATGGGGATTCCCCATGGATCCCATCCCCATGGATCCATCCCTATGGATCCATCCCTATGGATCCCATCCCCATCCCATCCCTATGGATCCACCCTATGGATCCATCCCTATGGATCCCATCCCCATCCCATCCCTATGGATCCATCCCTATGGATCCCATCCCTATGGATTCCATCCCCATGGATCCCATCCCCCTGGATCCCATCCCTATGGATCCCATCCCCATGGACCCCATCCTCATGGATCCCACCCTATAGATCCCATCCCTGTGTGTCCATCCCCATGGATCCCATCCCTATGGATCCCACCCCATAGATCTCACCCCATAGATCCCACCCCATGGATCCCACCCCATAGATCCCACCCCATAGATCCCACCCCATAGATCCCACCCCATAGATCCCACCCCATGGATCCCACCCCATAGATCCCACCCCATGGATCCCACCCCATCACCTCCATGGTGCCGCTCTCCCGCACCAGCAGGCACCAATGCGTCCCCCCCCATGGATCCCACCCCATAGATCCCCCCCCATAGATCCCATCCCTATGGATCCCACCCCATAGATCCCACCCCATAGATCCCACCCCATAGATCTCACCCCATCGATCCCCCCCCATCACCTCCATGGTGCCGCTCTCCCGCACCAGCAGGCACCAATGCGTCCCACCCCATAGATCCCACCCCATAGATCCCGCCCCATAGATCCCGCCCCATAGATCCCACCCCATAGATCCCACCCCATAGATCTCACCCCATAGATCTCACCCCATAGATCCCACCCCATGGATCCCACCCCATGGATCCCACCCCATAGATCTCACCCCATAGATCCCACCCCATAGATCCCACCCCATAGATCTCACCCCATAGATCCCACCCCATAGATCCCGCCCCATAGATCCCCCCCCATCACCTCCATGGTGCCGCTCTCCCGCACCAGCAGGCACCAATGCGTCCCACCCCATGGATCCCACCCCATGGATCCCACCCCATAGATCTCACCCCATAGATCCCACCCCATAGATCCCACCCCATAGATCTCACCCCATAGATCCCACCCCATAGATCCCGCCCCATCACCTCCATGGTGCCGCTCTCCCGCACCAGCAGGCACCAATGCGTCCCACCCCATGGATCCCACCCCATGGATCCCACCCCATAGATCTCACCCCATAGATCTCACCCCATAGATCCCACCCCATAGATCCCACCCCATAGATCCCACCCCATAGCTCCCACCCCATAGCTCCCACCCCATAGCTCCCCCCCCATCACCTCCATGGTGCCGATCCCGCCCCTCCCACCCCATAGATCTCACCCCATAGATCCCACCCCA
>NW_026641235.1:0-2500 GCF_028554395.1 Pezoporus wallicus
GGTGTCACCACTATTGCTGTCGCTCCTCGGTTTCATACCTAAAAGTCCACTTGAATGCAACCTCTACGGAGCTTGCTCTGAGCTGCCCAGTAGCACAGCGATTAGAGCACGAACGTCTGGCCTCTGCTCCCAGAGCCGAAGAGCCAGGAGGGAAAGCATGTGCTGGGCATCTTCAGCACACAGTCAGCTTTGCAACGGTGTCACCATCATTGCTGTCGCTCCTCGCTTTCATACTTAAGTCCATTTGAATGCAACCTCTCCGGAGCTTGCTCTCGGCTGCCCAGGGGCACAGAACGATTAGTGCACGAACGTCTGGCTTCTGCTCCCAGATCCGAAGAGCCAGGAGGGAAAGCATGTGCTGGGCATCTTCAGCACACAGTCAGCTTTGCAACGGTGTCACCATCATTGCTGTCGCTCCTCGCTTTCATACCTAAAGGTCCATTTGAATGCACCCTCTTCGGAGCTTGCTCTCGGCTGCCCAGCTGCACAGTGAGTAGAGCACGAACAGTTGCCGTCTGCTCCCACAATCGAAGAGCCAGGAGGGAAAGCTGGTGAAAGCTTTGGGTTAGGGGTTAGGGTTAGGGTTAGGGTTAGGGTTAGGGGTTAGGGTTAGGGTTAGGGTTAGGGTTAGGGTTAGGGTTAGGGGTTAGGGTTAGGGTTAGGGTTAGGGTTAGGGGGTTAGGGTTAGGGTTAGGGTTAGGGTTAGGGTTAGGGTTAGGGTTAGGGTTAGGGTTAGGGTTAGGTTAGGGTTAGGGTTAGGGTTAGGGTTAGGGTTAGGGTTAGGGTTAGGGTTAGGGTTAGGGTTAGGGTTAGGGGTTAGGGTTAGGGGTTAGGGTTCGGGTTAGGGTTAGGGGTTAGGGTTAGGGTTAGGGTTAGGGTTGGTGCTAGTCGAAGAGCCAGGAGGGAAAGCTGGGTCTTCAGCACACAGTCAGCTTTGCAACGGCTGTCAGGATTATTGCTGTCACTCCTCGGTTTCATACCTAAAAGTACATTTGAATGCAACCTCTCCAAAGCTGCTTCTCAGCTGCCCAGAAGCTCAGCGATTAGTGCACGAACATCTGGCCTCTGCTCCCAGCGCCGAAGAGCCAGGAGGGAAAGCATGTGCTGGGCATCTTCAGCACACAGTCAGCTTTGCAACGGTGTCACCATCATTGCTGTCGCTCCTCGGTTTCATACCTAAAGGTCCATTTGAATGCAACCTCTCTGCGGTTGCTTCTCGGCTGCCCAGCAGCACAGTGAGTAGAGCACGAACGCTGCCGTCTGCTCCCACAATCGAAGATCCAGGAGGGAAAGCATGTGCTGGGCATCTTCAGCACACAGTCAGCTTTGCAACGGTGTCACCATCATTGCTGTCGCTCCTCGCTTTCATACCTAAAGGTCCATTTGAATGCACCCTCTTCGGAGCTTGCTCTCGGCTGCCCAGCAGCACAGTGAGTAGAGCACGAACAGTTGCCGTCTGCTCCCACAATCGAAGAGCCAGGAGGGAACGCTGGTGCTGTGCATCTTCAGCACACAGTCAGCTTTGCAACAGTGTCACCATCATTGCTGTCGCTCCTCACTTTCATACCGAGAAGTGCATTTGAATCCAACATCTAGGCTCGTTGCTCTTGGCTGCCCAGCAGCACAGTCAGTAGAGCACGAACGTCTGGCCTCTGCTCCCAGAGCCGAAGAGCCAGGAGGGAAAGCATGTGCTGGGCATCTTCAGCACACAGTCAGCTTTGCAACGGTGTCACCATCATTGCTGTCGCTCCTCGCTTTCATACCTAAAGGTCCATTTGAATGCACCCTCCTCGGAGCTTGCTCTCGGCTGCCCAGCAGCACAGTGAGTAGAGCACGAACAGTTGCCGTCTGCTCCCACAATCGAAGAGCCAGGAGGGAAAGCATGTGCTGGGCATCTTCAGCACACAGTCAGCTTTGCAACGGTGTCACCATCATTGCTGTCGGTTAGGGTTCATACCTAAAGGTCCATTTGAATGCACCCTCTTAGGAGCTTGCTCTCGGCTGCCCAGCTGCACAGTGAGTAGAGCAAGAACAGTTGCCGTCTGCTCCCAGAATCGAAGAGCCAGGAGGGAAAGCATGTGTGGGCATCTTAGGCACACAGTTAGCTTTGCAACGGTGGTTATCATTGCTGTAGGGTTAGGGTTCATAGGGTTAAAGGTCCATTTGAGGGTTAGGTTAGGGTTAGGGTTCGGGTTGCTCTTAGGGTTGCCCAGGGCAGCACAGTTAGGGTTAGAGTTAGGGAAGGGTTAGGGGGTTGCCGTCTGCTCCCACAGTCGAAGAGCCAGGAGGGAAAGCATGTGCTGGGCATCTTCAGCACACAGTCAGCTTTGCAACGGTGTCACCATTATTGCTGTCGCTCCTCGGTTTCATACCTAAAAGTCCACTCGAATTCAACCTCTACGGAGCTTGCTCTTAGCTGCCAAGTAGCACAGCGATTAGTGCACGAACGTCTGGCCTCTGCTCCCAGAGCCGAAGAGCCAGGAGGGAAAGCATGTGCTGG
>NW_026641236.1:0-694 GCF_028554395.1 Pezoporus wallicus
CCATGGGATTGAGGTCCCCCACACTGGTGTTCCAGCCCATTCCCATGGGAGCAGGGGTCCACATTGGAGGTGCAGAGCATTCCTATTGAATTAAGGTGCCCCCACACTGAGAAACTGAGTGGTCTCAGTGAGCAGGGTCCACAGTGATGTTCCAGCCCGTTCCCATGGGATTGGGGAAGTCCCTCCACATTGTGTTCCTGCACAAGAGTTCCAGGCTGGGACGAGATCCCTGACACTGGTGTTCCAGTGCATTCCCATGGGATTGAGGTCCCCCCACACTGGTGTTCCAGTGCATTCCCATGGGATCCAGGGTCCACAGTGATGCCCCAGCCCATTCCCATGGGATGAGGTCCCCCACACTGGGGGTGCAGAGCGTTCCCATGGGATTAAGCTCCACACTGGTGCTCCAGCCCATTCCCATGGCATTAAACAGCACTGCAGCCCATTCCCATGGGATTAAACGGCGCTGCAGCCCATTCCCATGGGATTAAATGGCACTGCAGCCCATTCCCATGGGATTAAACGCCGCTGCAGCCCATTCCCATGGGATTAAGCAGCCTACAGGCATTCCCATGGGATTAAACAACCCTGCAGCCCATTCCCGTAGGATTAAGCAGCACTGCAAGCCATTCCTTAGGATTAAACAGCCGCTGCGGCCATTCCCATGGGATTAAACAGCGCTGCAGCCCATTCC
>NW_026641237.1:0-694 GCF_028554395.1 Pezoporus wallicus
TTCCCTCATTTCTAACCCATTTTGCCCCATTTCTATCAAATTGAAACCGCTTTTTTCCCCCCGTTTGCTATGCATTCTTGTTACTTTCTTAAACGTTTTAAGCCACTTTTGGCCATTGCTAACCCTTTTTTTATTTCCATTTTCTAAGTCGTTTTAAGCATTTTTTGGTTTCTTTTCCTAACCCAAATTTCTCAATTTCTAACCATTTTTAAGTTATTTTTCCCCTTTCCTAACCCACTTTTGTCAAGTTCTAACCCCTTTTAATCCATTTTTGGCAGTTTCTATCCTATTTTTGCCACGTTTCAACACCTTTTAAGCTTTTTTTTTCCTTGCTAATTTTTGCCCAATTCTTTCCTGGTTTCAGAGTTTTTCGCTCATTTCTAACCCATTTTTCCCCATTTCTATCAAATTGAAACCAGTTTCCCCCACGTTTGCTATGCATTCTTGTTACTTTCTAATATGTTTTGAGCCACTTTTGGCCATTGCTAACCCTTTTTTTATTTCCATTTTCTAAGTCGTTTTAAGCATTTTTTGCTTTCTTTTCCTAACCCATATTTGTCAATGTCTAACCATTTTTAAGTGATTTTTCCCATTTCCTAACCCATTTTTGTCAAGTTCTAACCCCTTTTAATCCATTTTTTGCAGTTTCTATCCTATTTTTGCCACGTTTAAACTCATTGTCAGCTTTTTTTTT
>NW_026641238.1:0-692 GCF_028554395.1 Pezoporus wallicus
AGTCCAGAGCCTGCCCTGCTGCGCAGCAACACAGTCAGCACAGAATGAACAGTGGCATCTGCTCCCATGGCAGAAGGACCAGCAGGGAAAGCTAGTGCTGGGCTTCTTCAGCACACAAGCAGCTTTGCAACGGTGTCACCATCATTGCAGTCTCTCCTCGGTTTCATACCTAAAAGTCCATTTGAATCCAAATTCTCAGGTGGTCTCTCTCAGCTGCCCAGCAGCACAGTGAGGACAGCACGAACGTTTGGCCTCTGCTCCCACAGCAGAAGAGCCAGGATTGAAAGCTGGTGCTGGACCTGTTCAGCACACAATCCCCTTTACATTGGTGCCTCCATCGTTGCTTTCACTGCTCACTTTCACACAGGAAAAGCATTTGAATGGAATCAGTCCAGAGCCTCCTCATGGCTGCGCAGCAACACAGTCAGCACAGAATGAACAGTGGCATCTGCTCACACGGCAGAAGGATCATCAGGGAAAGCTAGTGCTGGGCCTCTTCAGCACACAAGCAGCTTTGCAACGGGGTCACCATCATTGCAGTCTCTCCTCGGTTTCATACCTAAAAGTCCATTTGAATCCAAATTCTCAGGTGGTCTCTCTCAGCTGCCCAGCAGCACAGTGAGTACAGCACGAACGTTTGGCCTCTGCTCCCACAGCAGAAGAGCCAGGATTGAAAGATGGTGCTGGACCTA
>NW_026641240.1:0-676 GCF_028554395.1 Pezoporus wallicus
ACCGTGTATGAGATGTGTGTGTGGGGTGCAAACTGTCCTGGTACCGTGTATGAGATGTGTGTGAGTGTGGTGCAAACTGTCCTGGTACCGTGTATGAGATGTGTGTGAGTGGTGCAAGCTTTCCTGGTACCGTGTATGAGATGTGTGTGAGTGGTGCAAGCTTTCCTGGTACCGTGTATGAGATGTGTGTGAGTGGGGTGCAAACTGTCCTGGTACCGTGTATGAGATGTGTGTGAGTGGGGTGCAAACTGTCCTGGTACCGTCTATGAGATGTGTGTGAGTGGGGTGCAAACTGTCCCGGTACCCTGTATGAGATGTGTGAGTGGGGTGCAAACTGTCCTGGTACCGTGTATGAGATGTGTGTGCGGGGTGCAAACTGTCCTGGTACCGTGTATGAGATGTGTGTGAGTGGGGTGCAAGCTGTCCCAGTACCGTGTATGAGATGTGTGTGAGTGGGGTGCAAACTGTCCTGGTACCGTGTATGAGATGTGTGTGCGGGGGTGCAAACTGTCCTGGTACCGTGTATGAGATGTGTGTGAGTGGGGTGCAAACTGTCCTGGTACCGTGTATGAGATGTGTGTGAGTGGGGTGCAAACTGTCCTGGTACCGTCTATGAGATGTGTGTGAGTGGGGTGCAAGCTGTCCCAGTACCGTGTATGAGATGTGTAACTGTCCT
>NW_026641241.1:0-6890 GCF_028554395.1 Pezoporus wallicus
AGGCCACCTTGTCCTGCTTCTCCTGTGGGACACATGGTCAGAGGCCTGAAACAGACCCAAAACAGGCCAAGTACAACCCAAATCACCCCAAAACCAGCTCCAAAACCCCCAAACCAACCCAAAACCACCTTGTCCTGCTCCTCCTATGGAACACAGGGTCAGAGCCTCAAAAAAGACACAAAACATGAGAAAAATAGGACAAAACCACCCCAAAACCACCTTGTCCTGCTTCTCCTGTGGGATACAGGGTCAGAGCCTCAAAACAGACCCAAAACAGGCCAAAAACACCCCAAATCACCCCAAAAAGCAGGACAAAACCTCCTTGTCCTCCTTCTGCTATGAGATAGTGTCAGGGCCCCAAAACAGACCTAAAACAGAACAAAAATGCCCCAAAACCACCCCAAAACCACCTTGTCCTGCTTCTCTATGGAACACAGGGTCAGAGCCTCAAAAAAGACAAAAAACATGACAAAAATAGGACAAAACCACCCCAAAACCACCGTGTCCTGCTTCACCTATGGAACACAGGGTCAGAGCCTCAAAAAAGACACAAAACATGACAAAAATAGGACAAAACCACCCCAAAACCACCTTGTCCTGCTTCTCCTATGGAACACAGGGTCAGAGCCTCAAAAAAGACACAAAACATGACAAAAATAGGACAAAACCACCCCAAAACTACCTTATCCTGCTTCTCCTATGGCATACTGAGTCAGAGTCCCAAAACGGACCCAAAGAACCCCCAAAGCAGGACAAAACCACCCCAAGGCCACCTTGTCCTGCTTCTCCTGTGGGACACATGGTCAGAGGCCTGAAACAGACCCAAAACAGGCCAAGTACAACCCAAATCACCCCAAAACCAGCTCCAAAACCCCCAAACCAACCCAAAACCACCTTGTCCTGCTCCTCAGAGCCTCAAAAAAGACACAAAACAATATGTCCTGCTTCTCCTGTAGCACAGGGTCAGAGCCTCAAAAAAGACACAAAACATGAGAAAAATAGGACAAAACCACCCCAAAACCACCTTGTCCTGCTTCTCCTGTGGGATACAGGGTCAGAGCCTCAAAACAGACCCAAAACAGGCCAAAAACACCCAAATCACCCCACCCCAAAAAGCAGGACAAAACCTCCTTGTCCTCCTTCTGCTATGAGATAGTGTCAGGGCCCCAAAACAGACCTAAAACAGAACAAAAATGCCCCAAAACCACCCCAAAACCACCTTGTCCTGCTTCTCTATGGAACACAGGGTCAGAGCCTCAAAAAAGACACAAAACATGACAAAAATAGGACAAAACCACCCCAAAACCACCTTGTCCTGCTTCTCCTGTGGGATACAGGGTCAGAGCCCTGAAACAGACCCAAAATAGGACAAAAACACTGCAAAACCCCCAAAACCAGCTCCAAACCCCCCACACCAACCCAAAACCACCTTGTCCTGTTTCTTCTATAGGACACAGGGTCAGAGCCTCAAAACTGACCCAAAACAGGCCAAAAACACCCCAAAACACCCCAAAAAGCAGGACAAAACCTCCTTGCCCTCCTTCTGCTATGAGATACAGTGTCAGGGCCTGAAAACAGACCTAAAACAGAACAAAAATGCCCCAAAACCACCCCAAAAACACCTTGTCCTGCTTCTCCTATGAGATGCAGGGTCAGAGCCTCAAAAAAAACAAAAAACATGACAAAAATAGGACAAAACCACCCCAAGGCCACCTTGTCCTGCTTCTCCTATGGCATACTGAGTCAGAGTCCCAAAACGGACCCAAAAAACCCCCAAAGCAGGACAAAACCACCCCAAGGCCACCTTGTCCAGCTTCTCCTGTGGGATACATGGTCAGAGGCCTGAAACAGACCCAAAACAGGCCAAGTACAACCCAAATTACCCCAAAACCAGCTCCAAAACCCCCAAACCAAACCAAAACCACCTTGTCCTGCTTCTTCTATAGGACACAGGGTCAGAGCCTCAAAACAGACACAAAACAGGACAAAAACACCCAAAACCACCCCAAAAACTAGGACAAAACCGCCTTGTCCTCCTTCTGCTATGAGATACAGTGTCAGGGCCCCAAAACAGACCTAAAACAGAACCAAAAAGCCCCAAAACCACCCCAAAACCACCTTGTCCTGCTTCTCTATGGAACACAGGGTCAGAGCCTCAAAAAAGACAAAAAACATGACAAAAATAGGACAAAACCACCCCAAAACCACCTTGTCCTGCTTCACCTATGGAACACAGGGTCAGAGCCTCAAAAAAGACACAAAACATGACAAAAATAGGACAAAACCACCCCAAAACCACCTTGTCCTGCTTCTCCTATGGAACACAGGGTCAGAGCCTCAAAAAAGACACAAAACATGACAAAAATAGGACAAAACCACCCCAAAACTACCTTATCCTGCTTCTCCTATGGCATACTGAGTCAGAGTCCCAAAACGGACCCAAAGAACCCCCAAAGCAGGACAAAACCACCCCAAGGCCACCTTGTCCTGCTTCTCCTGTGGGACACATGGTCAGAGGCCTGAAACAGACCCAAAACAGGCCAAGTACAACCCAAATCACCCCAAAACCAGCTCCAAAACCCCCAAACCAACCCAAAACCACCTTGTCCTGCTCCTCCTATGGAACACAGGGTCAGAGCCTCAAAAAAGACACAAAACATGAGAAAAATAGGACAAAACCACCCCAAAACCACCTTGTCCTGCTTCTCCTGTGGGATACAGGGTCAGAGCCTCAAAACAGACCCAAAACAGGCCAAAAACACCCCAAATCACCCCAAAAAGCAGGACAAAACCTCCTTGTCCTCCTTCTGCTATGAGATAGTGTCAGGGCCCCAAAACAGACCTAAAACAGAACAAAAATGCCCCAAAACCACCCCAAAACCACCTTGTCCTGCTTCTCTATGGAACACAGGGTCAGAGCCTCAAAAAAGACACAAAACATGACAAAAATAGGACAAAACCACCCCAAAACCACCTTGTCCTGCTTCTCCTGTGGGATACAGGGTCAGAGCCCTGAAACAGACCCAAAACAGGACAAAAACACTCCAAAAACCCCCAAACCAACCCAAAACCACCTTGTCCTGCTTCTTCTATAGGACACAGGGTCAGAGCCTCAAAACAGACCCAAAACAGGCCAAAAACAGCCCAAAACACCCCAAAAAGCAAGAAAAAACCTCCTTGTCCTCCTTCTGCTATGAGATACAGTGTCAGGGCCCCAAAACAGACCTAAAACAGAACAAAAAAGCCCCAAAACCACCCCAAAACCACCTTGTCCTGCTTCTCCTATGAGAGGCAGGGTCAGAGCCTCAAAACAGACACCCAAAACAGGCAAAATGACAAAAATCACCCCCAAAAAACCACCCCAAAACCACCTTGTCCTGCTTCTCCTATGGAACACAGGGTCAGAGCCCCCAAAAAGACACAAAACATGACAAAAATAGGACCAAACCACCCCAAAACCACCTTGTCCTGCTTCTCATATCGGAAACAGGGTCAGAGCCCTGAAACCCAAAACAAAACACCCAAAACCCCAAAACCAAAACCCTTGTCCTGCTTCTCCTGTGGGATACAGGGTCAGAGCCCTGAAACAGACCCAAAACAGGACAAAAACACTCCAAAAACCCCAAAACCAACCCAAAACCACCTTGTCCTGCTTCTTCTATAGGACACAAGGTCAGAGCCTCAAAACAGACCCAAAACAGGCCAAAAAAACCCCAAAACACCCCAAAAAGCAGGACAAAACCACCTTGTCCTCCTTCTGCTATGAGATACAGTGTCAGGGCCCCAAAACAGACCTAAAACAGAACAAAAAAGCCCCAAAACCTCCTTGTCCTGCTTCTCCTGTGGGATACAGGGTCAGAGCCCTGAAACAGACCCAAAACAGGACAAAAACACTCCAGAAACCCCAAAACCAGCTCCAAAACCCCCAAACCAACCCAAAACCACCTTGTCCTTCTTCTTCTGTAGGACACAGGGTCAGAGCCTCAAAACAGACCCAAAACAGGCCAAAAACACCCCAAAACACCCCAAAAAGCAGGACAAAACGTCCTTGTCCTCCTTCTGCTATGAGATACAGTGTCAGGGCCGCAAAACAGACCTAAAACAGAACAAAAATGCCCCAAAACCATCTTCTCCTGCTTCTCCTATGAGATGCAGGGTCAGAGCCACAAAAAAAAGACACAAAAGATGACAAAAATAGGACAAAACCACCCCAAAACCAACTTGTCCTGCTTCTACTCCAGGGTACACATTCACAGCCCCCAAACAGCCATAAACAGGACAAAAAAAGGAGAAAACCAGGCGAAATCCAAGGCAAAACACCCAGAACAACCCCTAAAACACCCCAAAACCACCCCAAAACCACCTTGTCCTGCTTCTCCTATGGGATACGGGTTCAGAGCCCCAAAAAAGACAAAAAAATGACAAAAATAGGACAAAACCCCCAAAACAGCCCCAAAACACCTCAAAACCTCCTTCTGCTTCTCCTAGGGGATACAGCGGCAGGGCCCAAAAAAAGACCCAAAGGACGTCAAAAACAACCCCAAACACCCCCAAAACACCCCAAAACCACCTTGTCCTGCGTCTCCTATGAGATACAGGGTCAGAGCCCCAAAACACCCCCAAAACAGGAGAAAACCAGGCAAAAAACAGGCCAAAACACCTAAAGCAAACCCCAAAACCACCCCAAAATCACCTCCTGCTTCTCCTCCAAAATCCCCCAAAAGGCCCAAAACACCTCAAAACCACCTTCTTCTGCTTCTGCTATGGGATACAGGGTCAGAGCCTCAAACCAGCCCCAAAAGAGGACAAAAATACTCCAAAACCCTCCGAAAGGCCCAAAACACCTCAAAAACACCTTCTGCTTCTCCTATGGGATACAGGGTCAGAGCCTCAAAATAGACCTGAAATATGACAAAAACACCCCAAAGCCACCCCCAAAACAGTCCCAAAACCTTGTCCTGCTTCGCCTAGGGGATACCGGCTCACAGCCCCAAAGCAGACCCAAAACCCCTCAAAAAGCAGCCCAAAACCACCTTGTCCTGCTTCTCCTACGGGATACAGGGTCAGAGCCCCAAAACAGCCCCATAACACTTCAAAAAACACCCCCAAAACACCTCAAAACCACCCCAAACCACCTTGTCCTGCTGCTCCTATAGGTGCCACCCAATGAGAACCCAAAACAGCCCCAAATCACCCCAACCCCCCCAAAATGGAACCTTCTGGAGGTCGCTGGGGTGTTTTTGTCCTGTTTTGGGGCTCTGACCCTATATCCCACAGGAGAAGCAGGACAAGGTGGTTTTGGGGGTGGTTTTGGGCTGGTTTTGGGGTGCTTTTGGCCTGTTTTTGTCCTGTTTGGGGGTTGCTTTGTGTCTGTGCCCCTGTATCCTATAGGAGAAGCAGGACAAGGTGATTTTGGGATTATTTTTGGGGTGTTTTGGGGCTGGTTTTGTCCTGTTTCAGGGCTCTGAGCCTGTATCCTCTAGGAGAAGCAGGACAGGGTGGCTTTGGGGTTGTTCTGGGGTGGTTTTGAGGTGTTTTTGTCCTGGTTTTTGTGTGTTTTGGGGCTCTGACCTGTGTCCCATAGGAGAAGCAGGACAAGGTGATCTGGAGTTGTTTTGGCTGTTTTGGGGCTGTTATAGGACTCTGAACCAGTATCCCATAGGAGAAGAAAGACAAGATGGTTTTGTGGGTTTAGAGAGGGTTTTTTTGGTGGTTTTAGGGCTCTGACCCTGTATTCCACAGGAGAAGCAGGACAAGGTTGTTTTGGGGTGGTTTTGGAGTGTTTTGGGGTGGTTTTAGGGTGTTTATGGTGTGGTTTCTGGCTCTGACCTCGTATCCCATAGGCGAAACATAAGAAAGTGGTTTTGGGGTGGTTTTGGTTGGTTGGTTGGTTGGGGGGGGGGGGTGCGCTTGGGTGTCTTGGGCATGTTTTTGGGCTGTTTTGGGGCCGTTTTGGGGCTCTGACACTGTCCTGACGTAGGAGAGGCAGGACAAGTTTTGTGGTGGTCTAGGGTGTTTTGGGGTGCTTTGAGGCTGTTTTGGGGTGTTTTAAGGCTGTTTTTTTTATTTTTGGTTCTCTTTTGAGGCTCTGACCCTGTATCCCATAGGAGAAGCAGGACAATGTGGTTTTGGGTGGTTTTGGGGTTTTTTTTTGGTACTTTTTGAGTCTTTTATGGTCTTTTTGAGTCTTTTCTGGGGCTGTTTTGGTGCTGCTTTTGGACTCTGACCTGTATCCCATAGGAGAATCAGAACAAGGTGTTTTCAGGGTGTTTAGGGTGGTTTGGGGGTGTTTGGGGGTCTCCCACCCTGTATGCTCGTGTTGTGTGACCCACAGACTTTGTGTCACTCTGGTCTCTGATTGTATTTAAGGGAAATAAATGATCCTGCAGCAACTTCTTCTCTGTGATATGTCCTCACATGGCAGGAATGAAGGGGAATGAAAGCAGCTTTCTGGCTGCTCCAGCTCTGGGATGGCTGCTCTGTGCCTGGAGCAGGAAGAGCTCTTGGGGAGCCCATTGAATGGGGCTGTTGTGCTGGTGTGGGGAGATGGGATGGCATGGGGGGGCTGCAGAGCTCTCAGGGTGTCCTGGGCAGGGGAGCAGGGGACACAGGGGTCCCTGCAGGGAACTCCCCTGCAATGGCACAGGCTGGGGCTGCCTGGCTGAGAACAGCCCATGGGAAAGGTCTGGGTGGGCAGGAGCTGGACAGGAGGCAGCGGGTGCCCTGGCAGCAAGGGAGGACAGCAGCATCGTGGGCTGTATGAGCAGGAGCACGCCCAGTTCAGGAATGCTATTGGCAAGCAGGTGTGGGTTTATCAATGGGCCCTCAGGACAAGCAGGGACTGGATCAGGGTGCCTGTGGGGAGAGGCTGGGGAAGCTGGGCTTGTCCA
>NW_026641242.1:0-686 GCF_028554395.1 Pezoporus wallicus
ACCTGGCCTTACCAGGCCTTGCATTTCCTGTCCTGGACAGGCCTTGCCTTGCCTAGCCTTTCCTTGCCTTGCCTGGCCTGGCCTTGCCTGGCCTGGCCTGGCCTTGCCTTCCCTGGCCTGGCCTTGCCTTGTCTTGCCTTCCCTGGCCTTACCTGGCCTTGCATTGCCTGTCCTGGGACTTGCCTTGGACTGACTTGCCTTGACTGGCCTGCCCTGGCCTGGCCTTTCCTTGCCTTGCCTTACCTGGCCTTCCGTTGACTGTCCTGGACTGGCCTTGCCTTGCCTTGCAGTGCATTACCTGGCCTAGCATTGCCTGTCCTGGAGAGGCCTTGCATTGCCTTGCCTTGCCTTGCCTTACTTACCAGGCCTTACCTGGCCTTGCATTACCTGTCCTAGACTGTCCTTGCCTTACCTTGCAATGGTCCAAACCCAAATCAATCTATTACAAACAGGTTCTTTCATCAGTTTTGGGGCTGTTTTGGCCTGGTTTTCAGGGTGCTTTGGGCTGCTTTGGGTAGTTTGGGCTCTTTTAGGGGTGTTTTGGGGTGATTCGTGGTGTTTTGAGGGCGTTTAGGATTGTTTCAGGTTGTTTTGGGGGTGTTAAACTGTTGTGGAGGGGGTTTGGGCTGGTTTTGGGTTTTTTTTTGAGCTGTTTCAGGGATGTTTTGGGGTGTTTTGGGGCTGGG
>NW_026641243.1:0-68865 GCF_028554395.1 Pezoporus wallicus
CATTCTTCCGGGAGCGGGGAAGGGGAGAGCCCCGGTGGGGGGGGGGACACGGACCTCAATTGTTGTCAGCTCGGCACCACTCACTGGGAGTGAGTGAACAAGTTACCTGACTGGGTTTAAACCACAACACTACCCTAGATTTAAATTAAAGAAAAACAAAACAGAAAACCCAAGCAAACACCAAAAAAGCAATATGTTTTTGTCAATGCTAAAGTTTCCATACAGGTTTAGATTTCAATAATTTAATACAAACAAATTCAAGAGCAGAAGTGACACCCTTTCCATTATCTGAACTTTTTAATTTAAACTCCTTACAGTCACTTATTTTAAAATGATCTACTGTTTTCAACTAAGCTTTTATTCAGCTGTTGGTAGAGAATGTGGAGAGAACAGTTGTAAAGTCACCCTTAATATAAGTCATTAAAAACTCATATTAAAGATGTTACTATCCATATGAGCTTACTTTGAGTACAGCATACAAATACGCTTAAACTCATTCATGCACTACTAATGATATTAATGTTATAATTTTTTAAATTGAAGAAATATTATCAAATGGCAACTTTAATATTTTCCTTCAAAACCAAGAACAATAGCTCTAAAATGCCATTCAGAATAACTACTTAATTATAAGAACAATCATTAACAGGACATATCCTGGGATACAGACTGCTTTACAACCATATGTTAAAACTATTAAATTCTTATTTATGCTCACTAGGAATACTCAAATAGATGGAATTCAAAGCTCAAGATGTAGATAATATATTCATTATACTTTTCAATGGCATGATTGGTCAGTATTCAGAAAAGGTTGCATGAAAACTTGTAAGGCGACACAGTGAAACTTGTGACATCTATGGAAAACTGTTGCTCCCAATACCTGAAACATGTAATTGCTTTGTTTTGGTATTTCTTTAGGATTTAAAGTGATCATTGACACAACTCCTAAAGGAATAAGAATCTCTATGCCCTTTCCTATCTATCTTTCTCTGCCTCTTTCTAAGCTGAAGACAAATTGGAAACTTGAAAGAATATTAGCTTGTAAACTTTTTTCCTGCTGTTTAGTTTTTTCATAATATATTCTGATCAGAAGCTAAAAAAATCCGTGAAGAAAATCAAAGGGAGACAGGTTTTAAGGGTAAGAAGACATATAATATTATTGATATATCTGGAGAGAGCCTAGACTATGATAGGCCAAACAGGACACCAATGACACTGAATTCTCTATCATCTTTGCTTGTTTGTTTGGGGTTTTCTTAAACTGGGATTATTTTTTCAGCTAATATACCACTGTTGTGGTTTAAACCAAACCAGACAACTCGTTCACTCACTTCCCCCACCTCCGCGTGGAGCGGTGGGGACACATGCCATGCCAGACCTTGATGTGAAGGATGGCCTCCCCTGTTACCAGAGAGCCATACAGCAGAAAAAAGGGGCAGGCCCAGCAGCCTGTAGTTGCCATATGTTGGAGATATAATCTAGCCCAAATTCCCTGCTCAAGTAGGGTCACCCAAAACATATATAAAACAAAAAGGGGGAGATGTGGAGACAGTGTTCTCACAGGAGAATGGATAATTGGTACGTAAACTCTGAATAATCCTGAAAGATACAGCAAGGCCATGAGAGCAGCGCTGTGTTTTGACTTTCGACTTGGGAACAGAGCTGATAACAATGATGTTTTGGTTTGGCCAAGGACTTTGTGAGCCTCATGCTCTGCCAGGGAGGAGGGGAAGCCGGGAGGAAGCAGAGAAAGGACACCTGACCCAAGCTAGCCAAAGAGGTATTCCATACCACAGCACGTCATGCCCAGGATGTAACTGGGAAGGGCAGGGAGTCTGCAGGGTTGGAGGAGATATCGGTCGGTGCTTGGTTGGGTTGGGGGGGGGGGGGCGAGTTATCAGTCGGCTGGTGGTGAGGTGTTGTATTCTCTTCCCTTGTTATTTCTTTTATCATTATTATTATTGGTGGTAGCAGTAGTGATTTGTGTTATACCTTAGTTACTAAACAGTTCTTATCTCAACCCGTGAGAGTTGTATTCTTTTCGACTTTCCTCTCCGTTCCTCTGGGAGTAGGGGGAGGCCAAGAAGGGGGGGGGGGAGTGAGTGAACAAGCTGTCTGGCTGGGTTTGAACCACGACACTGTGGAATTAGGTAGTTGGGAGAAAAAAAGTAATACAACATATTGCCATAAAATGAAAAAATATTGCCAGACCAATAGGCTTCCCTCTCTTATTTGAAATCAGCACTGTCCTCTATGAACAAAAATGGCAGGAAGATCGTTATGCAGTCGCACTTAGGCAAAAGGATCTGGCTCTACCTGCAAACAAAATGCAGTGACAAAATATCATCCCTCTTGTTCTTCAGCTAGGGATTCCACTACATTATTAGACTGGTAGACCCAGGTAACCACATTACTCTTTCAACTATGTAAAATAATGCCGCAGCTAAAAGAATTTACACTTTACATCAAAAGATATTACACTTTTAAACTGTAACTAGGAAAACTATAGTACCAGTTTGCAAAGAAAAATATTATAGAATCATAGAATAGTTAGGGTTGGAAAGGACCTAAAGATCACCTAGTTCCAACCCCCCTGCCATGGGCAGGGACACCTCACACTAAGCCATGTCACCTAAGTCTCTGCCCAACCTAGCCTTGAACACCGCCAGGGATGGAGCATTCACAACTTCCTTGGGCAACCCATTCCAGTGCCTCACCACCCTCACAGTAAAGAACTTTCTCCTTATATCCAATCTAAACTTCCCCTGTTTAAGTTTTAACCTGTTACCCCTTGTCCTATCACTACAGTCCCTAATGAAGAGTCCCTCCCCAGCATCCTTATAGACCACCTTCAGACCCTGGAAGGCTGCTATGAGATCTCCATGCAACCTTCCCTTCTCCAGGCTGAACAGCCCCAACTTTCTCAGCCTGTCTTCATATGGGAGGTGCTCCACTCCCCTGATCATCCTTGTGGCCCTCCTCTGGACTTGTTCCAACAGCTCCATGTACTTTCTAAGCTGAGGACACCAGAAATGTACACAATACTCCAAGTAAGGTCTCACAAGAGCAGAGGGGCAAGATCACCTTCACTGACCTGCTGGTCACGCTCCTTTTGATGTAGCCCAGGGTATAGTTGGCTTTCTGGGCTTCCAGCGCACACTGCTGGCTCATGTTCAGTTTTTTATCAACCAACACCACCAATTCCTTCTCCACATGACTGCTCTGAATCTCTTCTCTGCCTAAACTGTAGCTGTGCCTGGGATTGCTCCAACCCAGGTGTAGGACCTTGCACTTGGCATGGTTGAACTTCATAAGGTTGGCATCAGCCCACCTCACAAGCATGTCAAGGTCCATCTGGATGGCATTCCTTCCCTCCAGCGTATCAACATAAACACACATCTTAGTGTCATCGGCAAACTTGCTGAGGGCACACTCAATACCACTGTCCATGTCACCGACAAAGGTGGTGAACAAGACCAGTCCCAACATAGATCCCTGAAGGACACCACTCAATAAGTGGTGGTCAACCCCTCTGCTTTTGGAATCACGGATGCAGAGGATCCAAGGGTGTTCAAGCTATGAAGGGGTTCGAGCTGCTTCAGAAGTGATTGGCACTGAAGCACAAACTCCTCCTGGCACCCTGGTTGCCCATGCTGGGCTGGATGTTCAAAGGCAGGATCTCCTCTACACATCATGCAACTGATGCTACATGGAGTAAGTGGGTGACACTTATTACACAATGAGCTCAAATAGGAAATCCCAGTCATCCAGGAATTCTAGAAGTCATCATGGACTGGCCAGAGGGCAAGGATTTTGGAATGTCACCAGAGGAGGACATTATGTGCCCTGAAGATTCCCCACCATATGAAGAACTGTCAGAAAGTGAAAAGCAACATGCCTTGTTTGCTGATGGGCCCTGCCGTGCTGTGGGAAAGCATCGGAGATGGAAGGCAGCTGTATGGAGCCCCAGATGACAAGATGCAGAAACTGCTGAAGGAGAGGGTGAATCGAGTTCCTTTGCTGAGGTGAAAGCCATCCAGTTGGCTTTGGACATTGCTGAATGAGAAAAGAGGCCAGTACTTTATCTCTCTACTGACTGATGATAGTTTGCCAACTATAGTTTGATCAGTTTGCCAACTGATGTTGGCAAATGCCCTCTGGGGGTGATATCGCTGCCCAGGTGCAGAACCTGGTGGTGAAGGTACACCATGTAGATGCTCATGTACCCAAGAGTCAGGCCACTGAGGAACACCAGAACAACCAACAAGTGCTAAGACTGAAGTGGCTCAGATGGGCTTACATTGGCAACATAAGGGTGAATTGTTTTTGTCCCGGTGGGCCCATGATACTTCAGGCCATCAGGGCAGAGATGCAACATGCAGAAGGGCTTGTGATCGAGGGGTAGACTTAACAATGGACACTATTGCCCAGGTTATTCACAACTGTGAAACATGCGCTGCAATTAAGCAAGCCAAATGGTTAAAGCCTCTTTGGCATGGAGGACGATGTCTTAAGATCAAATATGGGAAGGCCTGTCAGAATGTTTATATCACACTCTCACCAACTCACCAAGGTAAGCGCCATGTGCTTACCATGGCGAAAGCAACCACCGAATGGCTGGAAATGTACGCTGTGCCCCACGCCACTGAGCGGAACACTGTCCTGGGCCTTGGGAAACAGATTTTGTGCTGACAAGGCACCCTAAAGAAAATTGAGTCAGACAGTGGGACTCATTTCCAGAACAACCTCAGAGACACTTGGGCCAAAGAGCATGGCATTGAGTGGCTATATCACATCCCCTACCATTCACCAGCCTCTGGGAAAGTCGAATGGTACAATGGGCTGTTAAAAACTACACTGAGAGCAGTGGGTGTGGGAACTTTCAAGCACCGGGATACACACTTACCAAAGGCCACCTGGTTGGTCAACACCAGAGGATCTGCCAACAGGACTGACCCAGCCCAGTCAGAACTTTTACATACTGTATAAGGGGATAAAGTTCCTGTGGTGCACATAAGGAATTTGCTGGGGAAGACAGTCTGGGTTATTCCTGCTTCAGGTAAAGGCAAACCCACTAGTGGGATTGCTTTTGCTCAGGGACCTGGATATACTTGGTGGGTAATGCGGGAAGAAAAGGAAGCCTGATGTGTACCTCAAGGGGGTTTGATTTTAGGGAAAAACAGCCAATGAACTCAATTATATTCTGTTGCTTGCTACGTAGCATTTTTGTAGATTTCTTCAGGTCACCAGTAAATGGCCTTGACTTCCCTCCAATCTTCATCTCAACAAAGAATAAACTTTGAAGAAACCAGACACGCTCAGCATGTACAGAAGAGTTCCACAGTATCATCAGCAGGGAAAAATCCAACACTGCGCACCATCTCTCCTGCTCTGAAAGACTATTACAAGATATGGATCATGACATCATGGACTGGATGAACTCATCGACTTTATAGGGATTGGGACATGCACTAAGGAATTATATCTCTGTGTGTGTGTGTGTAAGTATATGGATATATGTAAATATGAGACAAGATTGATGGTATGCTGAAAAATGTGGACTCTGTGTATGACGTGAATGGTATGGAATAAGGGGTGGATACTCCTTCGTTCAGCAGTAGCATTCATTTTTCTCCTTCTTAGTAGCTGCTGCAGTGCTGTGGTTTTGACTTTTAGCCTGATAACAACGCTGATAACACCGATGTTTTTAGTCGTTGCTAAGTAATGTTTACACTGACCAAGGACTTTCTGAGTCTCATGCTCTGCCAGGGAGGAGGGGAAGTCAGGAGGAAGCAGAAAAGGGATATCTGACCCAAAATAGCCAAAAGGGCATTCCATACCACAGCATGTCATGCCCAATATATAAACTGGGGGCAGTTACCCAGAAGGGAGATCGCTGCTAGGGTCAGGTCAGGATGGATATTGGTCGGTGTGTGGTGAGCAGTTGTATTCTCTTCCCTTGTTATTTCCTTTTTCATTATTATTATTGGTGGTAGCAGTAGTGGGTTTGTGTTATACCTTAGTTACTGGACTGTTCTTATCTCAACCCGTGGGAGTTACATTCTGTCAATTCTCCTCCCCATCCCTCCGGGATCGGGGGGAGGAAGGGGGGGAGCGAGCGTGTGGCTGCATGTTTCTGAGTTACCGTCTGGCCTTAAACCACGACAGACTGACTGGTCTGTAGTTCCCTGGGTTATCCATTTTCCCCTTCTTGAAAATGAGGGTTATATTACCCTCTTTCCAGTCATCGGGAACTTCACCTGAATGCCATGATTTTTCAAATATGATCGACAGTGGCTTAGCAACTTCATTCGCCAGCTCCTTCAGGACCCGGGATGGATTTCATCAGGTCCCATGGACTTGTGCATGTTCAGGTTCTTAAGATGGTCTCATACCGGATCCTCTCCTACAGTGGGCCTAAGGTTTTCATTCTCACAGTCCCTGCATCTGCCTTCCAAGACCTGGGTGTTGTGGTCAGAGCATTTGCCAGTGAAGACTGAAGCAAAGAAGTCATTAAGAACCTCAGCCTTCTCCAAATCCAGGGTAGCCAGTTCTCCTGATAGCTTCTGGAGAGGGCCCACGCTGTCCCTAGTCTGTCTTTAATTTTCTATGTACCTATAGAATCCCTTCCTGTTATCCTTAATACCCCTAGCCAAGTTTAATTCTAACTGGGCCTTAGCTTTCCTAACCTGGTCCCTAGCTTCCCAGACAACATTCCTGTGTTCTTCCCAGGTTGCCTGTCCTTGCTTCCACCTTTTATAAGTCTCTTTTTCCCCTCTAAGCTTCCTCAGCAGCTCTTTTTCCATCCAAGGAGGTTTCCTTGCCCTCCTGCTGTACTTCCTCCTAGTTGGGATGCAGCACTCCTGAGCTTGTAGCAGGTGATCCTTGAATATCAACCAGCAGTCATGGGCCCCCCTGCCCTCTAGGGCTATATCCCATGGAATGTTACTTTGTAGGTTCCTGAAGAGGCCAAAGTTTGCTCTCTTGAAGTCCAGGGCAGTGAGCTTGCTGCACGCTCTTCTCACTGTCTTGGTGATCTCAAAATCTACCATCTCATGATCGCTACAACCAAGGCTGCCCTGGAGCATCACATCTCCCCCAAAGAGGAAATAAAACTTAAAAAGAGGCTCTTTATTAAATATTATTGTTTAAAGTATTTAAGGCAGCTCCTCCTGTAAATTATCTATCCAATTTCTGTAGACAAAACTCTGATTTTTGTCATGGATAAGATATTTAGAAACACAGAGTAAGAATCAGTTGGAAATAATTTTGTGAATTAATTAAAACAAGTTGTGAAACTATATTACTCAGTAAATGGTTAACACATTTTTCTAAGGAGAAGGAAATATAAATAAAAATTCAATGGGTTTATTTTCAATTATATGGTTGCCTTCTTTTCAGTGGTTTTCCCCAAAATTTAACCTTAAAAAGAATACCTTCATATGTCTGAACAACAGAAGTTAAAAGATGTACTTAATATTTTATCAATTATTATTAACTGGGTTTAAACCATGACAGTTTAATATTAGTATAGGTATTGAATGATAAAAATATATGTATTCCAAAGGTATATAAGCCAGCCACAAATTAATCTTAATAATTGCAGTAGGCACAATATCTCTGTCAACGTCTCTCTGCTTTGGCTGGCTCAATCAATCTGCTACAGCCATTCAACCAGTTAAATAAATTTATATAATGATTTCACCATTTAAGGCTGCCTATCTGCAAGTTCTTACTGTCAACATGAATTACTCTGTATGCTGCAATTCCCCCATCAATTGAGACAAAGTATGACTATTGTAGTGTTCTGTTAACATGACATGCTTCTCATTTATCTGTATTTCAAATGTCAAGATGACATTGCACAGCCAGCCAGAAGTGTTCCATTACCAGATCTAGAAGAACAATTCACACTAAAGATTAGACTACAGAATAGGTAGGTAAAGCATTTTCTTTGATATGCAATCTTTAGTCGGGTGCCAATTCTGAACAACTCCATGTTATGGTGTCTTTCTATGCAACTGGAGTATAAGCCACTTAAGGAGGATTAATCTGACACAGCATGATTTGTCTGTTTTATGCAATGCTCATTCTAACCAGACATAAGTCTTGAGAGCAAGAGAGCAGAGAGAGGAGAAAAGCTATTAATGAGTTGCTATTGGTTTGGGTTTGTTTTGTTCTTCTAGAGGAGAAATGTTTCAGAAATTCAGTACAAACCAGAATTCTTCAGATGTACCAGTTGAATGCTGTAGATAAAAATATACCTTTGTGTCCTGGGTTCAGCAGTAGCAGTCATTTTTCCCCTTTTTGGTAGCTGGTGCAGTGCAGTGTTTTGACTTTCGGCCTGGGAACAGAGCTGATAGTAATGTTTTGGTTTGGCCAAGGACTTTGTGAGCCTCATGCTCTGCCAGGGAGGAGGGGAAGCCAGGAGGAGGCAGAGACAGGACACCTGACCCAAACTGACCAAAGAGGTATTCCATACCACAGCACGTCATGCCCAGGATGTAACTGGGAGTTAGCAGGAAGGGCTGGGAGACTGCAGGGTTGGAGGAGGTATCGGTCGGTGCTTGGTCGGGCTGAGGGGGGCAAGTTATCGGTCGGCTGGTGCTGAGGTGTTGTATTCTCTTCCTTTGTTATTTCCTTTATCATTATTATCATTGGTGGTAGCAGTAGTGATTTGTGTTATACCTTAGTTACTAAACTGTTCTTATCTCAACCCGTGGGAGTTACATTCTTTTCGATTCTCCTCTCTGTCCCTCTGGGAGCAGGGGGAGGGCAAGAAAGGGGGGGAAGTGAGCGAACGAATTACCTGACTGGGTTTAAACCACGACAGTTCTTTTTGGCGCCCAACGTGGGGCACGAAGGGTTGAGATAACAAAAGATCTGACCGGATTAATACTCACTTGTCACAATGCTGATTTATCGGCTCTCAGAGTTGTTCTTGTTGATCTCACAGCTTAAGACCGTTGTAATTTACTTAGAGCCGGTATTTGCTGTGTTAGTGTTTATCAAGTGTGGGGCTTGGGCTAAGGTTCTTGTCTCACTGTGCTTTATGGCAATGGCTTGTAACACGGGTGAGCTCCAGCAGCAGGGCGGGACGGACGTGGCCGTGGACTTGTACCTGGCCGTCCGGCTGCTCTTCACCGTCCTGTCCCTCACCCTACTCTCCATCTTCGTGAGGCTGCGGGGAGCCGAGGGGGAGCGGCCCCGGGAGCCGGCGGCAGCCGAATCGGCCCGGGAGAGCGGCCCCGGGGAGCAAGCGGCGGCGGGAGCGGGGCCGGAGGCCGCGAGGGGACGGCTGCCGGTGGAGGAGGTCGGGGAGGTCGAGGAGCAGAAGGAAGGGGCTGCCGAGCAGCGGGATAAGGCGGCGGAGGAGCCGAGCCCCGCGGCAGAGCCGAGCCCCGCGACGGTCGAGAGCATTCCCCGGAAGCCGCCCGCCGAGCCCCAGGAGGATGCAGGAGACCAGGCAGCATTTCCCAGCAAGGCAGAGGAGGAAGAGCTGGACTCAGAAAAAGAGAAGCCGGTGGTGGGAGAGCCGGCAAGCACAGCAGCTACACCAGCCCCAGTGACAAGTACAGCAGCATCAACTGAGAGTTCTGAAGGTTTTGAATGGCCTTTGGGTATCCTTGGGACCTGCCTGCTGATTGTGATGGGGATCAGCATGTTGGCACACACACAGAGTGTGTTCTACCCACGACCATTTTGTCTGATCTCAAAAGTTAAGCAGAGTCAGGTTTGGGTCTTGTCTGGGGTTAGACGACGATTCAGGGGGACCAAGAGGTTTTCCCCAAGGCTGGACAGTCATGAGTGGCAGGGTGTGTGGGACAGTATGGGCAAGTATCTAGTCCACTGGGCCCCTCCAGTGCTTTGGAAGCATCAGAGATGGAAGGCAGCTGTATGGAGTCCCCAGCAAGAAGCTGCAGAAACTGCTGAAGGGGACAGTGAATTATTTTAAGCCTGGTGGGCCCATGGCACTTTCAGGCCATCAGAGCAGAGATGCAGCACAAAGATGGACTCATGATCGAGGGGGGGACTTAGCAATGGACACTATTGCCCAGATTATTCATGAGTGTGAACACTGGACACAGTCTCTCCTGCTCTGGAAGACTGTTACAAGAGATGGAGCCTGACATCATGGACCAGATGGACTCAGCAGGTTTATAGCTACTGGTCCATGCACTTAGATAAGAGTGATGGTATATTGAAAATGTGGGATCTGAGCATGACGTGAATGGTATGGAATAAGGGGTGGATAATGTCCTGGGTTCAGCAGTAGCAGTCATTTTCCCCTTCTTGG
Organism: Pezoporus wallicus; assembly: GCF_028554395.1. Classification (NCBI taxonomy): domain Eukaryota; kingdom Metazoa; phylum Chordata; class Aves; order Psittaciformes; family Psittacidae; genus Pezoporus; species Pezoporus wallicus. The sequence continues at coordinate 10,301 of NW_026641243.1, forward strand.
TAGCTGGTGCAGTGCAGTGTTTTGACTTTCGGCCTGGGAACAGAGCTGATAGTAATGTTTTGGTTTGGCCAAGGACTTTGTGAGCCTCATGCTCTGCCAGGGAGGAGGGGAAGCCAGGAGGAAGCAGAGACAGGGCACCTGACCCAAACTGACCAAAGAGGTATTCCATACCACAGCACATCATGCCCAGGATGTAACTGGGAGTTAGCCGGAAGGGCTGGGAGACTGCAGGGTTGGAGGAGGTATCGGTCGGAGCTTGGTCGGGCTGAGGGGGGCAAGTTATCGGTCAGCTGGTGCTGAGGTGTTGTATTCTCCTCCATATGAAATACATATATAGTAAGGGCAGAAATATAGAAAATTATGTCAAAAGGAATTGGTCTTCATCACCACCAGGATAAATGGTTTAAATGACAATATATAACCTTTTAAAAGTTGTCTGACTGCAGTCCAGAAAACCTTGTATCTCAGTAGAGCTACTGCAAAAACAAATTGACTTCAGACCAACCAGGATTTACTGCTCGATATAGGCTGAAAAAACTGAATTATGGATTACATTGCATTTTTTAATATATGGCAGTGTAGAAAAGAAACCCCCATAGGTCAAACTGACTTACTAATCACTATAGCTAAAATACGTGTTTTGAATAACATCAACTAATGGGCCACAAACTTGATCTAGGTAGAGACTTCTAAAGATACTTGGAACATTGAAGTCTCCAGCACATATCAAGAATGTCAACTTAAAAGCATTAAAATGTTCATTAAGCATTCTTAATTTTCATTAATTGTTGCAAACTGATCAGATGTTGAACTGAAATGCATCATGTATACAGTCCATAGATGTGATTATGTAGAAAACAGAGTCAACAAACCAGAGCTGAGTCTGGCCTGTCCCTTTAAGACTTTACTCTGGATGTTCTTCATTAAGAGTTTTCTAAAATAATGTATTATCATCTGAGTGATTTGGACACTGACAAATGCTCAAACCTGAAAATTATGATCTGAGATGGAATGAGATCACCTGTTGTAATTCTTTTTGCCTTTTAACCGAGAAAAGCCACAGAACATGTCCCATTACAGATCAAACAAATGAACATTTTGCAGTACTAAGAAGAAACAAATTGAAGATTCAGACTCAAAGTACTTCCTGAAGTAAATAATTCTTCTTCTAGACTCTCAGTCAAGAAATGAGAGTGTAATGTCAAGTATTTGAAAAGATGCAATTTTTATTTATAATTTCTTCAAACAGCAAACCTACATTCCATTTTAATTTTCTTGTTCTGGAAGCCCTTCCATATTGGTTCTAAGTTATTTAAAGTATATTATGAAATGAAAAGAGTACTTAGAATCTTGAATTTTTTTCCCTAACATCACTGGCAATTATTATTACTTTGACTACCTGCATAGCTGATAACAAGGGTAGGAACAGTATCTGCAGCTCTTCATTAGAGATTTGTTCTGTTACTTTGTAATATAAAAGCTAAGTCAACAGCAGCATAAAATTCGTCCCATCTCATTTTAGTTACAGCTGAGGATAAGTTGATACAAGAATTTTCTGGGAACATAAGTTTTAGTAAAAGGCAACAGACTTATAGCTGTCAATGTTATCTGGGGGAGGGGTGAAGATGATTGAGAAAACTGTAATTTGAACCTCAGTTAAAGAAGGGAAGGGGAAACAACATACTGAAATGTGTTTTATGTTATTCATAAAGAATTACTTACATACATGAGAAAATTTATTTTGTCTTCGGAGAAAAGCTCCAGGCTTACTGAAAATCCCATATTTAAGTTTAAACCCATTATCCCATGTACTATCATTACAGTCCCTGATGAAGAGGCCCTCTCCGGCATCCTTGTAGGCCCCCTTCGGGTATTAGAAGGCTGCTATGAGGTCACCACACAGCCTTCTCTTCTCCAGGCTGAACAGCCTCAACTTCCTCAGCCTGTCTTCATACGGGAGGTGCTCCAGCCCCCGATCATCCTCGTGGCCCTCCTCTGGACTTGCTCCAACAGCTCCATGTCCTTCTTATGTTGAGAACACCAGAACTGCACACAGTACTCCAAGTGGGGTCTCACAAGAGAAGAGGAGAGGGGCAGGATCACCTCCTTTGACCAGCTGGTCAGGCTTCTTTTGATGCAGCCCAGGATACGGTTGGCTTTCTGGGCTGCGAGCGCACACTGATGGCTCATGTTCAGTTTCTGTTTGACCAACGACCCCAAGTCAATAATAATCTGATCTAAATAACATTTAAAGAACAAAAAGGCATTTCATGAAATATGTGGATCTGCCAGATTACTGCCAGATCACTGTGGATCTACCAATTACTAAGAGCTTGATTATATTTATACCTATTAGGTTATAACCAGCCAAACAAAAAAAAAAACATTCCATGAGTTCCTTCTCCAGGAGACAGGTAAGTATTTATAAAATGAGCTGAATTTGGTCCTTGCTCTGTCATTTTGCGATGACAATTCAATTGTTGTGTGCCTCAGATTCTCCAGTACGATGTGTGGAAAATCATATTTAGCCCTTTCATGGGGTTTGATGATAAATTTAAAAATTTACAATGAACTTCCATTGCCTTCCGAGTCCCACAGTGAAAGCAGTACAGAAATAAAGTGCTGTTATACTACTGTATGAAGCCAAATCATTTGCCAAATGCAAAGTACAAGTTAAAAGCACTTCATCTTAAGGAGAAAGCAGGGTGTCCTGGGAGAATCAAACTGAGAATTCTAATATTTTTACTAACTTTCTACAAGGAAGCGATGCAATCCTAGAAAACACACCAGATTATACACATTGTGTTTGGGGACACTTGTTGTGGTTTAATCCCAGTCAGGTAACTTGTTCACTCACTCCCCCCCTTCTTTCCCTCCCCCTACTCCCGGAGGGACGGAGAGGAAAATTGAAAAGAATGCAACTCCCACGGGTTGAGATAAGAACAGTTTAGTAACAAAGGTATAACACAGATCACTACTGCTACCACCAATAATAATAATGATAAAGGAAATAACAAGGGAAGAGAATACAACATCTCAGCACCAGCCGACCGATAACTCGCCCCCCCCAGCCCGACCAAGCACCGACCGATACCTCCTCCAACCCTGCAGAGACCCAGCCCTTCCGGCTCACTCCCAGTTATATCCTGGGCATGACGTGCTGTGGTATGGAATACCTCTTCGGTCAGTTTGGGTCAGGTGTCCTGTCTCTGCCTCCTCCTGGCTTCCCCTCCTCCCTGGCAGAGCATGAGGCTCACAAAGTCCTTGGCCAAACCAAAACATCTCTATCAGCTCTGTTCCCGAGCCGAAAGTCAAAACACAGCACTGCACCAGCTACCAAGAAGGAGAAAAATGACTGCTACTGCTGAACCCAGGACAACACTGTAGGAAAAATTAAAGCAATAGATGCAAAGTAACATTGCAGTTTCCTGGACTCCATAAGTGAAGGAACAACTCTGAAAGTGCTACAGATTATAACACATTTAAAAGTTGGGCTTCTCCCCCCCCCCCCCCGAAACTGACCCAATAAAAGTAAATCTGGAATTCAAAATAATCTGGAAAAACAGAACCCAAAAGCAGACCAAAAAACCCATACGATCTACTCTGTGTAACCTCCAGTTCATTCATAATAAATAAATAATCAAAATTATTGCCGAGGTGAAAACAGGTCCTCAGCACCTGACTGATATTAAATACAGGAAATTTTCAGTAATGAAGATTTAAAATACCAGGTGATGCTTAGATATACAAAGCCAGATTGAAGGTGAAGGTAGAGCTACTTTTACATTCAGAATAATGCAATGGGTTTCTAGTTATTGCTTGAATCCACACCAAATGGCCTTTTCAAAGAGCTGTTTCAAACAAGTAGAAATACAGCTTTACAACGGATGAGTCATTACTGGTATAAGTAACACTAAAAGAAAAAAAAGGAATTTAACTGTCATTTTCTGGTTCTTTTTGTGTTCAGATAAATTTTAATAGTTTTTTTTTAAAACAGACTAAGACTAAAATACCTTCCTACTGACTAGCATGTCAGTTTGCAAAGCAGTAAGGTTCAGAAATAAAATCATCAACATATGGAACCCAAAATGTGTAAAGTATAAGCAAAGACTACTTTACTAATTCTTTACGATCTAATGTAAATTATAAAAGGCTTCGTTAATACCAATGCAACACAGATTAAAGCAAATATAAGCAAACAAAAATATCAAGCTTAACAGAAGTGCCTAGATAAGCTTTAAAAATGTCACTGGCTTCTCTTTACGCTCCATTCCACATACGAGCATCTTTCCCTTCCTCTGAGAAAACTGAACAATTTTGCTGCCCCTCGGCTCTTGAAGTGCTCGTTTTTGTGTCACCATTTTCACTCACCAATTATGTTAATATCTTACACTTACTTCCAACAAGCTACTGACTAATCATTCATTTTCTTCTAATTCCAGTTTAAAATTTTTCTTCAATGTCGTCTAGTATTTTTGGGTTTGTCTTGTTTTCTCCTTTCCCTCTAACATCCACAACTTACCATGCTGCAACTCACCTGCTTTGTGAAATATATTTTTCCAAAATCTTTCAGTACACCAGCGCTTCCTTCCTCTAAAGCTTTGGAAACACGCACCAGTTACTAAATCCCCCCAACTCAAATAGGTTCAAGGACTTTATCACAACTCCTTTCATTTCCCCTCTCTATTCTTCATGTCTAGATCTCTAAATAAAGCTGGGTTTGTGTAATATATATTCATGTTGATGAATAAACACCTTTAGAAGCAAGCTAGCTTCCCACTGTCATTTTAGAGAAACCTAGGACTGATCCTGACCAGATAACATACGTTTAAATATATTAAATGCTGTCTCCTACTAAGAAATTATTGACCAAACCAGGTTTGTTAACATTTCTCCCAAGCACAAGCTATTTTTATTAGACCAGACAGCCTGATATATTAATCGTGAAGAATGAAAGTGCTTTCTGTTAGAGAACTTGTTATCTTACTTACCTGAAAGCTGCATAGATCACATTAGGTCTATGGAAATATTAGACTTTCAAAGTATGAAAAGCAACGTATGTTAAACGTGTGTATTCAAAACACATTAGAAATATGGGGGTCTGTTTACATGTTACCAAACTCCCTAGTGCTCCAAACCTCAGCTTTTTCCCCTTGCTTATTTTAAGGAATCCACTCGCGGATGGATTTCATCAGGTCCCATGGACATGTGCACGTTCAGGTTCTTAAAATGGTCTCATACCGGATCCTCTCCTACAGTGGGCCTAAGGTTTTCATTCTCACAATCCCTGAATCTGCCTTCCAAGACCTGGGTGTTGTGGTCAGAGCATTTGCCAGTGAAGACTGAAACAAAGTCATTAAGAACCTCAGCCTTCTCCAAATCCAGGGTAGACAGTTTCCATACACAGTCTTTCTAATAGTTTAAATTAATTTTAGTCAACTATGTGAAATATGTGTGTGGATACACTCATGATTGGAAAAGCGACAATACAAAACTAACCAGTTAGCAAAACTAGCTACGATTTGCAGTCCTGCATGATGGCCTGCTGTTCCTATTGCACCTCCCCTGCAGGAACTGCCTGCAAGCCTGTAACTTGAAGACAAGCAGTAACTAAGTAGCTAATAAATAAGGAGTATACCACTAAAGTAAACAGTACCCTATCTACAATTAGCTAGCACAGACAAGCTGCTGGTGGTAGATGGCTCTCCAAGTTCCCTCAGGCCTTCTCCAGCCCAACTCCCCCCCAGAATCCCTTTAACCAGCATGCTCCTGTTTGACTCCAGGCAAAACAAAACCAAAATCCCCTTTTTTCCTAGTCACTCACTAGAACAGAGTATGTAACAAAAGGAACATCGAGACAAAGACACCACTATCAGACATTTTTTCTATATTATTTCTTTGAAAGCAAAATAGAGCCCGTAATATCCAAGACACATTGGAAAACTTCATAAACCTGCATTTGACACACACTGATAGTCCCAAAGACTTGTGGTCAAATAACGTAAGACTTTTCAAAAGCATGAATATGCCAATTTCTAGAAAGAAACACCTGTCTTTACCACTGAAAAAAAACCAAAAGAGAAATAAAGTCCTTCCTACATCAGAATCAGTTAGGGACTAGTAAACCCAAGTTCATGCAGCAGGAAACACAAGGAGATTGACAGGAACACTGACAAACAGTGATCCAACAAAAGCTTATTGCATGCAATTAATGTTCTACGCAAGGCACGTTACTAACTTCAAACAAACTAACCGCTGTGCTAAAGTTAAGCATGTGCACATGTCCCTGCAGGTCTGGAGCTCAAACCCTTAACTTCTCGTGAATGCGGCCAAACAGGACCCATTTTACTATCTGTCTTACAAAGAAAGGATGCACAATACACACTGTTCATGTAAACTTGTAAACAGTTCTTAACAAAGGTGAAAGGCTACTTTCAGCTCAAAGTTTCAATATATTTGAGCCACAATTTTTAATTTTATCATTGGCAAATTTCAGCCAAATTCTGAAGAGGACTGGACAGTAGAAGACTGGTCAACATATGCGGAAGAAGTTTAATTTCCAAATTTAACAAATGTTTGCTCAAAATACTCTTACAATACAGACTAGATTATAGGGACTAAAAAGCCATCATATTCAATGAACAGCAAAGTTCATCACAATAAATTTGCTTGCACCCCAAACTGCTGATATTTTGTCATTTCATAATGACATCACTTAAGAAAACTGTAGAAGGGACCTGGCTCTAAAATTTGTGCACATAAACACATAATATGCATACATGAAATATTCCCGAATTGAAAGCATTCAAACTCACAGTACAATCTTGGAAGATTCGTGTATGGTAAAAGGAAACCATGAAGGGCCTGTCTTCATTAATCTTTATTACACACTGAGCTTTACTTCAATTTGAACTACTTAAAATGAAGGGATTTTTTTTTTACTACACATAATAAGACAGCAAGTCCTGAATGAACTTGTTATGACAGGCTTTTTTTTTTTTATATTTAATTCAAGAACCACTCCTTTTCTTATCAACAAAGTTTTGCAAGCCAACATCCAACTGTAGCATGATGCATAGTGGTGGCAAGATATATTTAAGGATCCATTTAATAAAGCTCATACATATAACTTCACATTTTCAAAAGAGAGGAGCTTGTCTAATTATTCCAAACTGTTTACTCTGTGTCTCACATCAGTCAATGTAAAAGAAGCTCCCAGAAATATTTAATTACCCCCTACAAAGAGGTTCTTTGAAACAGTCAAGACTTAACAGAAGCAGAGTTTAGATACTGTTCTTTTGAGATGGAGGGAATGGGGGGCAGGACAGGGGCATGACAGACAAAGGAAACTGGGAAAAACGTTTGGTACTACAATTTACAGCAGGTAAAATAACAAAAAGACCTTACCTTCTGGGTAAGGTAATTATGCCCTGGTTTCAGCTGTAACTGTTTGGGTTTTTTCCTCTCCTTCCCAGTAGCTGGTGCAGTGCTATGGTTTTGGCTTTAGTCTGAGAACAATGCTGATAACACACCAATGGTTTAGTTGTTGCTAAGTAATGCTTTTCAGTCTCTCATGCTCTGCCATCTCCCATCCAAATTTATCTCTCACTCTCCCAAAAACATTTTCTGAAGCAAAACCAACCCCATCTGGGTGCTTACAAATTCTGCAATCGCATCCTACTATAACAACTGAAATTATGGTCGAAGATCAGTCAGAAGACTAGTGTCAAATTTCCTTTTCTCCTCTTAAAGAAACCAATCCACTACCCAAAACAACAACAAAAAACTGCAAACCCAATGCTTTCTTACCCCTTGCTGAATTCCAATGCAAAATTACCAAATTGGTTTCAAGGCTTCCCAAAGACTCATGCCAATTCCCCGTTCATTTCAATCTATTCTGTATCTTTTCAGTTGATGATTTTGTTAAGTTTGATTATTTAATACCATCCACTCCAATGGCCAAAATATTTCCTTCATTGTCTTATTCTTTGTCAAAACCTGGACTTTGTCTGTTAACAAGGCTCCAAAGTGTAAATAATTAAAACAGAATTTTCACTGTGCAAGTTAAACCTGTTTATGCTTTTCCATACTAGACAATAGATGAGGTACCACTAGCAGGCAATTTTGAAACTTTTCCTAAAATTATTCTCCTGAGTAACTTTAGAAACATGTTGCAAAATAACTTATCAAAATGTGTACAAGAGAAAAGATCACTCTGTTCATCTAAAAGGCACATTAAGAATTTACAGTTATAAATTGAAAAAAAAAAATCTGACTTTTAGATTTAAGCATCTATAGAAAAAAAAAAATCCAAAACAGAAATTTCATTTTAAAATCCAAAGTTTTCTAACGTTTAAACACACAACACTGTCAAGATGAGAAAGGTGCCATGACCAGGGAAAAAACATCTTTGCATAGTGGGTATTTCAGTCCCCAGAGCCAGTTTAATCATTACCCCCTTTGCAGACACAAATATCAACCACCAGGCTACAAACAGACATGAAATGGTTACTGATCTTTATCATGACTTATCAGGGCAGATGGGGCAGATTTTAACTGTGTATGTTTGATAACTGTCATCACAATTACTGCATTGTTTCCACAAAGACTTCGATCTCCTTAGACCACAAGGCAAGTTCATAAAAGACAGAAGAACCTAAGTCCTGAGTAAGGAATTAGTATGTAGAAATTCAGAATAAAGATCTCAACAGTTACTGATATTATTGTACAGGTGGTCTTGCATTTGAGCAGCAACCTAAATTCTACGGAAATAATGAAAAATCTATTATTTTGAATAAAAAGTTGTAACCTGACCATATTTTGCCAAACTATGCCCTACTATGCAAGTCCTGCAATAGGTTGTCAATACTTCAGAACAGAATGGCTGAGAGCCAGCTGAACACTCCATAAAGAAAAGATGCTATCAATGTAAGTTCAGTTCCAAATCAGCATTTTCACTTATATCACAACATTGCAGAAGTACCTCCGAAAAGGTTCACGATGTCTTCAACTTCTCTTTCTAAACAGTCATACCGATCAATTAGCATTGCTCTTCCATGGATGCTTTGTAGTTTGGTTTTGGTTATTTAATACCTTCAGATATTTTTCTAGTATGCCATGTAGTTACGTCAAGCTGTCTCCTAACACTTTCTGGTTATGAAGATGATTTATGAGTTCATTAATATAATTTCCTCAAATCAAGTAGAGGACATTTTTATATTTTTGTTGTAGAATTCTTTAATTTGCTCTTTCTGTCATCTCTAGGAATCAAACATGTTGATCATGTATTTATTTCCTAAATTTTGACTTCACAGGAGTTTATAGTATTCAAGACTACAAGAAACAAAAAACCCCACAAAGATTATCAAATCATGAAGTCATTCAGGTTGGAAGGGACAACAGGAGAGGTCATCTAACCCAATCTCAGATCAGCCTGTGTAAGGCTTTTTGAAGTCAGGGAAACTGTTTTGAAGGAAGGACTACAAGCTACTGCATTTTCTTCAGTGTCCATTAAAAAAAAAACAACCAAAATAACAAACAAGCAGCAGGATACACTGAAAAGAAAACATGATTCAACAAGATGTATTCATTGAATGAAGGAAACGGGGTGAAAAAAAAAAAAAAGCATTGCTCATCTCTTTTCATCTAAACACTTAAAGAGTATATACATTATGTGGAAGCTTGTGGAATATTTAAAAATGTGAACATTTATAAATTAAGAGTGAAAAAGGAACAGATTAAAGCAGCCAAATTGAGAAACAAATTTCTGAGATAAACAAGGGTAGTTTTTTGGTTATTTTTATTAAAAAAAAAATAATCTCAATTTCTGAGCATCAATGGCACAAAATCAGGATGCTAAATGTTACCACTGAGCATTAACTTGCTGAGTATAAACTCTTCAGAATACCAATAAAGAATGAAAATGCAACAGAAATTCAGATACTGTCCTGGGTTCAGCTGTAAATTGTTTTTCTCCTTCTTAGTAGCTGGTGCAGTGCTGTGTGTCAGCTTTATTCTGAGAACAATGCTGATAACACACCAGTGGTTTAGTTGTTGCTAAGTAATGCTTATCCCAGTCAAAGATTTTACCGTCTCTCATGCTCTGCCAGTGAGGAGGGGCACAGGAAGCCGGGAAGAAGCAGAGACAGGACACTTGACCCAAACTAGCCAAAGGGGTATTCCATACCACAGCACATCACGCCCAGTATATAAACTGGGGGGAGTCACCCAAAAAGGGCAGATAGCTGCTCGTGTCGGGCTGGGTATCGATTGACAGGTGGCAAGCAATTGTATTGTGCATCACGTGGGTTTATTGTGTTTTTTTTTCCCTTCCCTTTTTGGTTTGATACTCTCTCCCCTTGTTATTTCCCTTATCATCATTACTATTATTAGTGGTAGCAGTAGCAGTTTTGTATTCTACCTTAGTTACTGGACTGTTCTTATGTCCTGGGTTCAGCTATAGCAGTCATTTTTCTTCTTCTTCTTAGTAGCTGGTGCAGTGCTGTGTTTTTGACTTTCAGCCTGGGAACAGCGCTGATAACGCTAATGTTTTTAGTTGCTGCTCAGTAATGTTTACTCTGACCAAGGACTTTCTGAGTCTCATGCTCTGCCAGGGAGGAGGGGAAGCCGGGAGGAAGCAGAGACAGGACACCTGACCTAAACTAGCCAAAGAGGTATTCCATACCACAGCACATCATGCTTAGTATATAAACCGTGGGGGCAGTTACCCAGAAGGGCTAGATCGCTGTTCGAGTCGGGCTGGGTATCGGTCGGTAGGTCATGAGCACTTGTATTCTCTCCCTTTGTTATTTCCCTTTTCATTATTATTATTGGTGGTAGCATTAGTGGTTTGGTGTTATACCTTAGTTACTGGACTGTTCTTATCTCAACCCATGGGAGTTACATTCTTTGAATTCTCCTCCCCACACCTCTGGGAGCGGGAGGAGGAAGAGGGGGGGAGTGAGCGAGAAACTGCGTGGTTATGGGTTGCTGGCTAGGCTTAAACAATGACAGTTCTTTCTGGTGCCCAATGTGGGGCACAAAGGCTTGAGATAGCGACAGATCTGAGCAGAGTGTGTCAAATCATATTTGTGATGAGCATTCATTGTTTCAGATAAATAGTCACTCGTTGCAATGTTCATTTATTTGCTCTCAGAGCTGTTGCGCTTGATCTCAGAGTTTCCTTATGTCAGGTCTTACTTGCAGCCAGTATTTGCTGCCTTAATGTTTATCGGCTTTGGGGCCTAGGGTAAGGTTCTCATTTCGCTGTACTTTACGGTAATGACTTGTGACACAATAGAATCCTTGATCATGAAACTTGGTCTAGCATGCATTCTCAGCACGGCCATCACCTCTATACTTTGGGAGGCATGTAATGGGAATTTCTAACAATTACAATTCTTTTTCCCCCACCTCGGAGGGTCAACCTATGAAGGTGCATGCCCTCACACCCTCTGCTCCCCCACCAGGCTATTTACAGAAGCATTTGAGAATTTTAAAGGTTTTGAATATCCTTTCAAAGCCTCTGAAACCAGCCTGCTCCTTTTGCTGGGAGCCAGCACGTTGCTGAATATGCTGCATGTGCTCTCCCATGGCCATACCACCCTGAGAATGCCCAATCTCACCTGATCTTGTAACTTAAGCAGGGTTGGGATCGGGTCTTGTCTGGGGTTGGACGACGACATAGGAGGACCACTAAGAGATCTTCCCTGAGGCTGGACAGTCATGAGTGGCAGGGTGCATGGGATCGTATAGGCAAGCACCTGGGCCAGTGAGCCCCTCCAGTGCTTTGGAACTTCACCCCTGAACTAGTGCAAAATTTGGAAAAACTAGTAAACCCCTTAGACAAGGTGTGCTGTCAACCTGGCAATACCAGAGAGGAACAACTCACCACAGCGTTCTGGGGCTTGGCCTACAGAGCCCTGCTCAACACTATCCGGTGCCCTCAAGGGTAAAAAGATCTCTCTCAATCTGATGGCAAAACAACAGATGACACAGCTGCTCCATCCCAAGCAACAAGCACAGCACCTACCCCAGCCCCAGTGACAACCACAACAGCTACTCCATCTCCAACAACAGGCACTGCAGCCACTCCAACCCCAGTGACAGACACGGCAGCCACTCCAAGCCCAGTTGCAGGCACTGCAACAGTACCAAAGGACCAATCTGTGCAAATATTACTTGCCCATACAAGCAAGGGGGAAAGCAAACAAAAAGCACAAAAAGCAACTCGTGTAGAGAAGGAAGATGAAGACTCAATGCCAGAACTAGAGGTGTGACATCTGAACAGGAATAACGAGAGGACACAGCACAACAAACAGAGGAAGAGGCAGAACAAGAGGTAACTTCACTATCCCTAACCTTGACTGAGATGTGGAATATGCCAAAAGATTTCAGCCGCATTCCAAATGAGCACATCGTCACCTGGATGCTCTGATGCTGGGACAGTGGGGCCGACAGACATGAACTAGAGGGTAAGGAAGCCAAGCAGCTGGGATCACTTTCTAGGGCAGGGGAAACTGACAAAGGGATTGCGAAAGAGAAATGAGTCCTCAAACTCTTGAGGTGGCTTTTGGCAGCTGTGAAGGAAAGGTATCCCTACAAGGATGATGTTATATGTCGCCCAGGCAAGTGGACCATGACAGAGCAAGGCCTCCAGTACCTGAGGGAATTAGCCATTCTAGAGATGATCTATCGTAGGCCAGATGCCGGGAATGAACCCACAGATACAGATGAAATCCAATGTACACAACCCATGTCATGGAAATTTACATGCAGCGTGCCATCATCGTATGCCAACTCATTGGCAACATTGACGTGGTGTCCTGGGTTCAGCAGTAGCAGTCATGTTTTTTCCTTTGTGGTAGCTGGTACAGTGCTGTGTTTTGACTTCCAGCCTGAGAACAGTGTTGGTGAAGTCGATGTTTTCAGTTGTTGCTAAGTGATGTTTACCCTGACCAAGGACTTTGTTTGGCTCATGCTCTGCCAGGGAGGAGGGGAAGCCGGGAGGAAGCAGAGACGGGGCGCCTGACCCGGGCTAGCCAGGGAGGTATTCCATACCACAGCACGTCATGCCCGGGGTGGGGGGTGACTGGGAGTTACCCAGAAGGACACGGGCTTCCGGGTGGAACTCGTTTTCTTGGCCGGTGGTATCGTATTCTCTTCCCTTGTTATTTTCCCTTATCATTGTTATAGTTGATAGTAGCGGTGGTGATTTGTGTACATTGGTTGCTGGACTGTTCTTGTCTCAACCCGTGGGAGTTGCATTTTTTCGATCCTCCTCCCCGTTCCTCCGGGAGTGGGGGAGAACCCCGGGGGGGGGGGGGACACACGGACCTCGATTGTTGTCAGCTCGGCACCACTCACTGGGAGTGAGTGAACAAGTTACCTGACTGGGTTTAAACCACGACACCTGGAGTGAGGCAGCACCACCAACAGTGGATGAAGCGACTCGTCAACTCCGAGAGTTCAAAGACAATCTCACCCCTTCCATCATTTCAACGGTGGAAAAACTGTCCCAGGAGGACAAACAATTGAGAAATGATCTATCCAGCTCCCCATGTGTACAGACCTGCATCTCAGCTATTACCAGAAGGCACCCTATTGCCCAAGAAGGAAGATATAGGAAGGACACGCCATGGGCCACCCTATGGTTTTATCTTTGGGATCACAGAAAAGACATGAGAAAGTGGGGTGGAAAACCTACCTCACTTCTGGATGAATGGGTGCTGAATTAGAGAACAAGTCAAGGATGATCCTACCAAGAAAGTTGCTGCTCCAGTCTCCAGTGAGTAGTTTCCCAGATGGAGTAAAAGACGTAATTTTACCCCAATTCCTATGAGAAGGAATGATAATCTCTTTGTAAAAGAAGTAAAAGGAGAGCCTTATGGTTGCTATTAGAGGAGCCCTGCCTCCAGCCAGGTGGAGGAGAGGGACAATCAGGTTTAATGGACTGTGTGGACCACATGGCCTGGCACATCAGTCCCACAGAAGTATAAGGCTCTAGTAGACACTGGTGCACAGTGTACCCTGATGCCATCAAGTTACCAAGGGGTGGAACCCATTTGTATTTCTGGAGTGACAGGAGGATCCCAAAAGTTAATTGTACTGGAGGCTGAAATCAGCCTAACTGGGAAGGCGTGGCAAATGCACCCTGTTGTGACTGATGCAGAGCTGCAGAGGATCCTTCTGTTGTGGGGTTGCTGAAGTTTGAAGAACAGTAAGCATCAATCGCAACCGCAGCAGCGCACCGGCGGCAATACCGTGCCAACCGAGACTCCCTCATTCCCATCCATCAGCTGATGTGCAGACAGGAGAGCCAAGGACTGATCAGCAGGAACCGCTCACCCTTTAATAGACCCATATGCCTAGTGTGAAACTCTAACGGAGAGGGGAAACTAACAGTAGACTATTGTGGCCTGAATGAAGTCACACCACCATTGAGTGCTGCCGTACTGGACATGCTAGAACTTCAGTATGAACTGGAGTCAAAGGCAGCCAAGTGGAATGCCACAAATGATATTGCCAATGCATTCTTCTCAATTCCTTTGGCAGCAGAGTGCAGGCCACATTTCACTTTTACTTGGAGGGGTGTGGAGGCAGTGTTCTCACAGGGGAATAGATAATTGGTACATAAACTCTGAAAATCCTGAAAGATACAGCAAGGCCATGAGAGGCCTGAGGAAGCCTAAACAATCAAGACAAGAACAAGCTGGATTTCACCGAGTTAATGAGAACTGTGGACTGTTGGCAAGCTTTCGAGGTCAAGTTCCCACACCTGTGCTTAACCAATTATATGCTAGTTGCAAAGGGTCTTCAAGACATGTATCCAATCATAATATGCCAAATCACTGTAACTGCATGTAAAAAACAGTCTTTAAGGGGTTAAGGCTTTGTAATAAACGGCTTTTGTCTGATCATATTAATCTCTGACTGAGTCCATATATTTTCTGCGGCAGAGGGGCATCCAGTACACTTGGAATTGACTGCCCCAGGGGTGGAAACAAAGCCCTACTGTCTGCCATGGACTAATCCAGACTGCACTGGAACAGAGGCAAGATCCGGAACACCTGCAATACACTAATGACATTATCGGGTGGGGCGATAGAGGGGAAGAAGTTTTTAAGAAAGGGAGGAAAATAATCCTGGGAAAAGCCGGGAGCAGCAGCAGGAGTCTCCTAGAACTGTCCTCACGTCACCATTGACTGAACCGGACTTCCTTCCAATTGTCACCCCAAGAAAGAATGAACTTTAATGAAACCAGATGAGCTCAGCAGTGACCAGATGAGTTCAGTGGTGCCGTCAGCAGGCAACAGTCCAACACTACGCACTGTCTCTTTTTCTGCTGTCCTGAAAGACTGTTAGGACAGGTGAAACATGACGTGGACTGAATGAACTCAGCGAACTTTATAGGGATGATCCATGGACTAAAGAATGATATCTGTCTATGTGTGTCTGTGTATAAATATATAAAGAGAGAAAAAGGGATGATATATTGAAAAATTTGGGACATGAGCATGATCTCAATGGTATCGAATAAGGGGTGGATACTGTCCTGGTTTCAGCTGTAACAGCTGTTTGTCTCCTTCTTAGTAGCTGTTGGAGTGCTGTGTTTTCAACTTCAGTCTGAAAACAATGCTGATAAAACACCAGTGTTTTAGTTGTTGCGACATAATGCTTACTCTGATCAAAGACTTTTCAGTCTCTCATGCTCTGCCAGAAGGAGGGGAACAAGGAGCTAGGAGGAAGAAGATACAAGACTCCTGACCATTGAAATACTCTTGAAAGAATATTATCTTAGTTTGTTCTATGACATGTATGAAATTTCAGTCTTTGGAATTAAACACAGACATGGATCAATAAAATAATGCAGTTATATAGAGGAGGAACAGCAAGAGTGACACACACTATTTAAACTAAAAAAAATGAACAAAATTTTAAAGGAAAAAAAGAGAAGTCTAGAAACTCAGTAACTATAAAGCCTCAAAAAAAAACCATCATAAGAATTTACTGAATTGTGTTTAAATACTGGAAGTGCAGCCTAGGATTTTCAAATGGCATGGAAACCCTGGCATCTATTAAATTTTAAAGGCAATTGTGAAAATTATTTCAGGAAGTTATTTTGACTATGTTAACCATTGTCTCCTATACAACCAAGAATTCATCACATTCAGATGTGATGAGAAACTAACAGTAGACTATTGTGACGTGAATGAAGTCACACCAACATTGAGTGCTGCCGTACCGGACATGCTAGAACTTCAGTATGAACTAGAGTCAAAGGCAGCCAAGTGGAATGCCACAAATGATATTGCTAATGCATTCTTCTCAATTCCTTTGGCAGCAGAGTGCAGGCCACAGTTTGCTTTTACTTGGAGGGGTGTCCAGTACACTTGGAATTGACTGCCCCAGGGGTGGAAACAAAGCCCTACCATCTTCCATGGACTGATCCAGACTGCACTGGAACAGAGGCAAGATCCAGAACACCTGCAATACACTGATGACATTATCGTGTGGGGTGATACAGGGGAAGAAGTTTTTAAGAAAGGGAGGAAAATAATCCAAATCCTGCTGAAAGCCAGTTTTGCCATAAAACGGAGTGAGGTCAAGGGGCCTGCATAGGAGATTCGGTATTTGGGAATACAATGTCAAAATGGAGGTCGCTAGATCCCCACAGATGTGATCAACAAGATAACAGCAATATCTCCACCAACTAATAAGAAAGAAACACAAGCTTTCTTGGGTGTTGTGGGGTTCTGAAGAATGCACATCCCAAATAACATTCTGATTGTAAGCCCTCTGCATCACGTGACCTGGAAGAAGAGTGATTTCAAATGGGGCCCTGAGCAACAACAAGCCTTTGAAAAAATTAAACGAGAGAGAGTTCATACTCCAACTGAAAAAGAGATACTGGAAGCCTATGAAGGTGTTTGAGCTGCTTCGGAAGTGACTGGCACTGAAGCACAGCTCCTCCTGGCACCCCAGTTTCCCATACTGGGCTGGGTTTATCTGTTTTCGGGTTTAGTGCAGCTGCTTTGCTTGGGGGTTGAGTATCACCGGTAGCAGTGTTGTCTGCTGCTTTGCCACACGATCCAGGGACATTTCTTTCCTGCTCCTTACAGAACAGGGCCCTATGGGCATAGGCCAAGCCCCAGGATGTTGCATCGAGTTGTCCCTCTCTCATATTGCCAGGACAATGGCACACCTCCTCTAATTGTACTGCTAATTTTTCCAGATTCCGCATTTGTTCAGGAGTGAAATTCCAGAGCACTGCAGAGGCCAACTGTCTTAAGTGCTTGCCCATACAATCCTACACATGCCACTCATGACTTTCCAGCCTTGCTGGAAGATCTCTTGGTAATATTCTTAAATAGTCATTTAATCTTACACAAGAACCGAGCTGGACCCTGCTTAGCTTTGAGATCGGACAAATCGGTCATTCTCAGAGTGGTCACGCCATAGGCAAAACTTAGAGAACATATGCAGCAGCAAGCTGGTTCACAGCAAAAGGAGCAGGCTGCTTTCAAGGGCATTGAAAGGATACTCAAGATCTTTAACTTTTCCGGAATCTACTGTAAATGGCCTGATGGGGGAGCTGAGGGTGAGAGGGAATATCTCCTTCGTATGTTTACCCCCTGAGGAAAGACGTGTTAAAAATTCCCCTTATATGCCTGCCATAGCAAAAAGGTGATGACCACACTGGAGACGCATAACAACCCAGTTTCATGATCAATGAGCCTATTGTATTACAAGTCATTACCATGAAGTACAGTGAAACGAGAACCTTAGCCCAGGTCCCAAAGCTGATAAACGTTAAAACAGCAAATACTGGCTGCAAGTATGTCATGACAGGCTGACACTCTGAGATCAAGAGCAACAACTCCGAGAGCAAATAAATCAACACTGTAATGAGTGACTATAAATCCAAAACAATGAATGCTTATCACAAATACGATTAGACACACTCTGGTCAGAACTGTCGCTATCTCAAACCTCTGAGCCCCACGTTGGGTGTCACAAAGGACTGTCATGGTTTGAGCCCTGCTGGTAACTCAGAACCACACAGCCACTCACTCACTACCCCCTTCTTCCTCCTCTTGCTCTTGGAGGTATGGGGAGGAGAACTGAAAGAATGTAACTCCCACATAAAAAAAAAAAGCATAATATAAAAAAGTATAATATAAAACCACTACTGCTACAACCAATAATAATAATGATAAGGGAAATAACAAGGGAAGAGAATACAACAGCACACCACCCACCGACCAATACCCACCCCGACCCAAGCAGCGATCTAGCCCTTCTGGGTAACTGCAACCAGTTTATATACCAGGCATGAAGTGCTGTGGTATGGGATACCTCTTTGGCTAGTTTGGGTCAGGTGTCCTGTCTCTGCTTCCTCCCGGCTTCCCCTCCTCCCCGGCAGAGCATGAGACTCAGAAAGTCCTTGGTCAGAGTAAGCATTACTTAGCAACAACTGAAAACATCGCTGTTATCAGTGCTGTTCCCAGGCTGAAAGTCAAAAACACAGCACTGCACCAACTACTAAGGAGAAATATGACTTCTACTGCTGAACCCAGGACACCTATCATGCATCATGTTCTGAGAAAATCGAATGGTACAGTGGGCTGTTAAAAACTACACTGAGAACAATGGCAATGGCTTGTGGGACCTTAAAGCATTGGGATACACACTTCCCAAAGGCCACCTGGTTGGTCAACACCAGAGGATCTGCCAACAGGGCTGGCCCAGCCCAGTCAGAACTTTTACATGCTGTAGAAGGGGATAAAGTTCCTTTGGTGCACATAAAGAATTTGCTGGGGAACACAGTCTGGGTTATTCCTGCTTCAGGTAAAGGCAAACCCAGTCATGGGACTACTTTTGCTCAGGGATCCGGATATAGTTGATCGGTTATGCGGGAAGATGGGGAAGTGTGGTGTGTACCTTAAGGGGATTTAATTTACGTGAAAACAGCCAATGAACTCAATTATATCCTGTTTCCTGCTACAGAACACTTCTATAGCCCATCAGCTAGATGCCCAACTCCAACATTCTGGGACTTGAAAAGAAGATAGGTGCTGCCATATTCATCAGCAGAGAATAAAGTCATGGAAAAGCCAGAAGCAGAGGAACTGTCCTCAGGTCACTATCGACTGACCCTGACTTCCCTCTGATCATCATCCCAACAAAGAATGAACTTTGATGAAACCAAACGAGCTCAGCAGTGACCAGATGAGTTCTACAGTGTTGTCAGCAGGCAAAAATCCAACACTACACACTGTCTCTCATGGTCTGAAAGACTGTTACAAGAGATGGAGCCTGACATAATGGACTGGATGAATTCAGCAAGTTTATAGGGATGGTCCATGGACTAAGGAATGGTATCTCAATCTTTGTGTGTGTGTGTATATATATATGAGACAAGAAGCAATAGTATATTGAAAAAAAATGGGATCTGAGCATGACGTAAATGGTATGTCACAGGGGGTGGACACTGTCTTGGGTTCACCTATAGCAGTCACTTTTCTCCTTTTAAGTATCTGGTGCAGTGATGCGTTTTCAACTTTAGTCTGGGAACAGTGCTGATAACACACCTATGTTTTCAGTTGTTGCTAAGTAATGCTTACACTTATCAAGGACTTTTCAGTCTCATGGTCTGTTAGTGAGGAGGGGCATGGGAAGCTGGGAGGAAACAGAGACAGGACACCTGACCCAAACTAGCCAAAGGGGTATTCCATACCACAGTACATCATGGCCAGTATATAAACAGGGGGAAGTTACCTGAAAGGCCCAGGCCGCTACCCGGGTTGGGCTGGTTATTGGTCGGCTGGTGGTGAGCAATTATATTGTGCACCACCTGTGCTTATTGTTTTGTTTTCCTTTTCCCCTTTTAGTTTTATATTCTCTTCCTTAGTTTTTCCATTATCATTATTATTATTTGTGGTAGTAGCACTAGTTATGTATTATACCTTAGTTACTGGACTGTTCTTATATCAACCTGTGGGATTTACATTCTTTTGATTCCCCTCCCCATCCTTTCAGGATCGGGGTAGGAAGAAGAGGGGGAGTGAGCAAGCAGCTGCGTGGTTCTGAGTTTCCGGCTGGGCTTAAACCACAACATATTGTTACAACGTTAACCAAACATTTGAGGAATAATTGCAGTGGTGGCTGAAATGTCTATATCAGCGTTGTTCCCAGGCTGAGAGTCAAAATCACAGCACTGCATCAGCTACTAAGGAGAAAAAATGATTGCTACTGCTGAACCCAGGACAGTATCCACCCCTTATTCCATACCATTCACATCATGCTCAGATCTCACATTTTTTCAATATACCATCATTCTTGTCTCATATATATACATATGCCTATACATACACACACACACACACAGAGAGATCATTCCTTAGTGCATGGACCAATCCCTATAAAGTTGCTGAGTCTATCTGGTCCATGATGTTGGGCTCCACCTCTTGTAACAGTCTTTCAGAGCAGGAGAGGCTGTGTGCAGTGTTGGATCATTGCCTGCTGATGATACCGCAGAATTCGTCTTGTTTCATCAAAGTTCATTCTTCAGTGGGATGATGGTCGGAGGGAAGTCAGGGCCAGTCGCTGGTGACCTGAAGACATCTAGTTGGTGGGCTATAAAAGTGATGCAAAGCAGGCAACAGCATTCAAATGAGTTCATTGGCTTGATTTATGGAACGGAACTTCATAATTCACAGACTTATAAAGCAGGTATGTTTATTGTGGCGCTGGGTGCGAGGGGGATCACTCCTCCTAACTCGCACACCGATAACTCAACAAGCTAGATGTTTCTTATACACAAACATACATATTCATTAGGTTCCCAAAAGTTTGGTGGGGATATTACAATTAGTTTAGGTACTTATTATCATACATCTCCTCCCTTTTGGCACTTGTGCACTGCCCTCTGATGGTCGTGGGCAGGGGTCTTCAAGATGAAGTAAGCGGTCTTCCTCACGGTGCACTTTTCACCCTTAGCAATGTTTCCCCACCTGGCAACCTCAACTCTTACAGAAACTAGTTGAAACAAATTCCTGTCAGACATTCATCTTCTTGAGGGAAGGGTCTCTGATTTTAAATAATGTGTTTCGGCTACCTATTCTATTCTGGGTTATAGTTTAACTGGCGAGAACAAGAACATACCTGTTCCCTATTCTAAGGTAAGACAATGCATAGTTTGAAGAAAACTCTTAGCTCTTTATTTAGTTCGTTACAATTCCTTGCATCAGGCTGTTTTCCCCTAAATTAAGTCCCCTTGAGGTACACATCAGACATCCCTGTCTACCCACAGTACCCACCAAGACTATCCGGGTCCCTGAGCAAAAGGAATCATACAAGTGGGTTTGCCTTTACCTGAAGCAGGAATAACCCAGACTGTCTTCCCCAGCAAATTCTTTATGTGATCACAGGAATAGTGACCCCTTCTAGATTATGATAAAGTTTTGACTGGGCTGTGCCAGCCCTGTTGGCAGATCCTCTGGTGTTGACCAACCAGGTGGCCTTTGGGAAGTGTGTATCCCAGTGCTTGAAAGTTCCCCCACCCATTGTTCTCAGTGTAGTTTTAACAGCCCATTGTAGCGTTTGATTTTCCCAGAGGCTGGTGCATCGTAGGGGATGTGATATAGCCACTCAATGCCATGTTCTTTGGCACAAATGTCTGTAAGGCTGTTCCGGAAATGAGTCCCATTATCTGACTCAATTCTCTCTGGGGTGCAGTGCCACCACAGAATCTGTGGGGCACAGTGTACGTTTCCAGACATCCGGTGGTTGCTTCCATCATGGTAAGCACATGGCGCTTGCCTTGGCGGGTTGGTGGGGGTGTGATATGATCAATCTGCCAGGCCTCCCCATATTTGTTCTTCAGCCATTGTCCTCCATACCAAAGAGGCTTTAACCATTTAGCTTGCTTAATTGCAGCACATGTTTCACAGAACTTTCACCACCAGGTTCTGCACCCAGGCAGCAATTTCTCGCCACAGTGCAGCAGCTGACATGAGTTTTCCTCTGCCTTGCCAGATGCTCTGCTTCCATTGCTGCAATCACCCCCACAGGGCATTTGACACCATCCATGAGTCAGTATAAAGTCCTGGCAACTTCTCCCGTTCAGCAATGTCCAAGGCCAGCTGGATGGCTTTCACCTCGGCAAACTGACTCGATTCACCCTCTCCTTCAGCAGTTTCTGCAACTTGTCATCGGAGACTCCATACAGCTGCCTTCCATCTCCAACGCTTTCCCACAGTATGGCAGGACCCATCAGTAAACAAGGCATACTGCTTTTCACTTTCTGACAGTTCATTATATGGTGGGGCCTCTTCAGCATACATCACCTCTTCCTCTGGTGACATTCCAAAATCCTTGCCCTCTGTCCAGTCCATGATGACTTCCAGAATTCCTGTATGACTGGGATTTCCTATTCAAGCTCGCTGTGTAATAAGTGCAGGCCACTTACTCCATGTAGCATCGGTTGCATGATGTGTAGAGGAGACCCTGCCTTTCAACATCCAGCTCAGCATGGGCAACTGGGGTGCCAGGAGGCGTCATGCTTCATTGCCAACCATTTCCAAAGCAGCTTGAACCCCACCATAGGCTGCCAGCATCTCTTTTTCAGTTGGGGTATAGCTGGCCTCAGATCCTTTGTATCCCCGACTCCAAAACCCAAGGGGTCAACCTCGAGGCTCCCCTGGAGCTTTCTGAAAGAGGCGCCAGGTAAGACAATTCTGCCTGGCTGCAATGTAGAGTACATTTTTTACATCTGGCCTGGTATGGACTGGTCGAAGGGCTACTGCATGAACTATCTGTCATTTAATTTGCTCAAAGCCTTGTTCTTGCTCAGGACCCCATTTAAAATCATTCTTCTTCCGGGTCACATGATAGAGAGGGCTTACAGTCAAACTGTAATTTGGGATGTGCATTCTCAAGAACCCCACAACACCCAAGAAAGCTTGTATTTCTTTCTTATTAGTTGGTGGAGATATTGCTGTTACCTTGTTGATCACATCTGTGGGGATCTCTCTATGTCCATCTTGCCATTTTATTCCCAAAAATTGAATCTCCTGTGCAGGTCCCTTGACCTTACTCCGTTTTATAGCAAAACTGGCTTTCAGCAGGATTTGGATTATTTTCCTCCGTGTCTTAAAAAAATCTTCCCCTTTTATCATCCCACATGACAATGTCATCAATGTATTGCAGGTGTTCTGGAGCTTGCCCCTGTTAAAGTGCAGTCTGGATTAGTACGTGGCAGATGGTAGGGCTGTGTTTCCACCCCTGGGGCAGTCAATTACAAGTGTACTGGACACCCCTCCAAGTAAAAGCAAACTGTGGCCTGCACTCTGCTGCCAAAAGAATTGAGAAAAATGCATTGGCAATATCAATCGTGTCATACCACTTAGCTGCCTTTGACTCTAGTTCATACTGAAGTTCTAGCATGTCCGGTACAGCAGCACTCAATGGTGGTGTGGCTTCATTCAGGCCACGAAAGTCTACTGTTAGTCTCCATTCTCCATTAGACTTTCGAACTAGCCATATGGAGCTATTAAAGGGTGAATGGGAGCTGTTGATCAGTCCTTGGCTCTCCTGTCTGCGCATCACCTTATGGAAAGGAATCAGGGAGTCCCGGTTGGCGAGATATTGCTGCCGGTTCACTGTTGTGGTCGCAATTGGCACTTGTTGTTCTTCGACATTCAGCAACCCCACAACAGAAGGATCCTCTGAGAGACCAGGCAAGGTGGACAGCTGCTCAATTTCCTCAGTCTCCAAAGCAGCAATACCAAAAGCCCACCGGTACCCTTTTGGGTCTTTGAAGAACCCTCTCCTGAGGCAGTCTATATCAAGGATGCATGGAGCCTCTGGACCAGTCACAGTGGGGTGCTTTTGCCATTCCCTCCCAATTAGGCTGATTTCAGCCTCCAGTACAGTCAACTCTTGGGATCCTCCTGTCACTCCAGAAATATAAATGTGTTCCACCCTTTGACAGCTTGATGACATCAGGGTACACTGTGCACTGGTATCTTCTAGAGCCTCATACTTCTGTGGGACTGATGTACCAGGCCATCTGATACACACAGTCCACTAAATCCAATTGTCCCCTACCTCCACCTGGATGGAGGCAGGGCCCCTCTAATAGTGATCGCAATTTTGGACACTTAAGTCTTGTAGAAAGGTATTAGTCTTTGTTATCACAGGATCTGGAGTAAAATCAGCTCTTCCACTCCATCTGGAAACTGCTCACCAGAGACTGAAGCCTTGACCTTTGTTATCCTCTTCAATTCATGCACCTGTTCCTCCAAAGCTGAAGTAGGTTTTCCATCCCACTTCATCATGTCTTCTCTGTAATGCAGCAGGTAAAACCATAGGGTAGCCCATGGCATACACCTTCTATATCTTCTCTCTCGAGCAGCAGGACCCCTTTTGTTAATAGCTGAGACGTGTGTTGGTACACATGAGGAGCCGGATAAATCAGGTAGATCATCCCTCAATTGTTTGAGATCCTGGGACAGTTTTTCCACAGCTGAGATGATGGAAGGTGTGACATTGGCTTCGAACTCTTGGAATTTATGAACCATTTCATCCACTGTTAGTGGTACTATGTCATTCCAGGTTACTGTTGCCAATGAATGGGCATATGATGTCAGTGCGTTCCGTGTAAATTTCCGCCACATGGGTCGTTTACATTCGACTTCATCTGGTTCTATGGGTGCATCCCTGGCATTCGGCTTGATGTGATAGATCATCTCTACAATGGCTGATTCCCTCAGAGACTGGACACCTTTCTCTAGAGTAGTCCACTTGGCCGAACGACTCATAACTTAGCCCATGTATGGAAACCTTTCTTTCACAGCTTCCAAGAGCCGCCTCCAAAGGCTGAGGGACTTTTTCTCTCTTGCAATTGCTTTGTCAGTTCCCCCCTCTCTAGCAAGTGAACCCAGCTGCTTGGCTTCTGTACCTTCCAGTTCGTGACCGTTGGCCCCATTGTCCCAGCATTGGAGGAACCAGGTGATGATGTTCTCCCCTGGTTGACGGGTAAAATCTTTTCACATATTCCATAGCTTGGTTGAGGTCCCAGGTCGAGAAGTCATCTCTTCTTCTTCTTTCTTTTCTTCTTCTCCTTTTTCTTCTTCTCCTTCTTTTTCTTCTTCTCCTTCTTTTTCTTCTTTTATCTATTTCTTCTTCTTTTTCTTCTTCTTTTTCTTTTTTTCTTTTTCTTCTTCTCCTTTTTCTTTTTCTTCTTCTTCTTTTTCTTCTTCTCCTTTTTCTTCTTCTTCTTCTTCTTTTTCTTCTTCTCCTTCTTCTTTTTCTTCTTCTCCTTCTTTTTCTTCTTCTCCTTTTTCTTCTTCTCCTTCTTTTTCGTCTTTTATCTATTTCTTCTTCTTTTTCTTCTTCTCCTTCTTTTTCTTCTTTTTTCTTTTTCTTCTCCTTTTTCTTTTTCTTCTTCTCCTTTTTCTTTTTCTTCTTCTTCTTCTTCTCCTTTTTCTTCTTTTTTATTTTTCTTCTCCTTTTTCTTTTTCTTCTTCTCCTTTTTCTTTTTCTTCTTCTCCTTTTTCTTCTTCTTCTTTTTCTTCTTCTTCTTCTTCTTTTTCTTCTCCTTTTTCTTCTTCTTTTTCTTCTTTTTCTTCTTCTTCTCCTTTTTCTTCTTCTTCTTCTCCTTCTTTTTCTTCTTCTTCTCCTTCTTTTTCTTCTTCTTCTTTTCCTTCTTTTTCTTCTTCTTCTTTTTCTTCTTCTCCTTTTTCTTCTTCTTCTTCTCCTTTTTCTTCTTCTTTTTCTTCTTCTTCCTCTGATTCATGTGATGATGACTACTGATCAGATGCTGTCCCCAGTAGTAAGTGCATTGCCATTGCTGCTTCTTCTTGTTTCTTCATCTTTCTTGTCTTTTTTTTTTTGCTTTTCCCCTTGCATACAGGGGCAACTGATATTGGCACAAATTTGTCCTCTGGTTTAGCTGCAGTGATTATCACTGTGTTTGGAGTGGCTGCAGTATCTGTTGTCGGGGTTTGGGTAGCTGCTGTACTTGTCGCTGGGGTTGGTGTAGCTGCTGTGCTTGGAGCTGGAGTAGCTGCACTGTCTGTTGCGTTAGAAGTTTGAGTAGCTGCTGTACTTGTCACTGGGGCTGGTGTACCTGCTGTGCTTGGAGCTGGAGTAGCTGTGCTGTCTGTTTCTTTGCCATCAGATCCAGGAACATTTTTTTCCCTTTGAATGTGCTGGACAATGTTGAACAGGACTCTGTAAGCATAGGCCAAGCCCCAGCACATTGCCATGATTTGTCCCTCTCTGATATAACCAGAATGACAACATACCTCATTTAAGTGTTTTACTAATTTTTCTGGATTTTGCACTTGTTCATTGGTGAAGTTCCAAAGCACTGGAGGGGCCCACTGGCCTCGATACTTGCCCATACTATCCCACACACCCTGCCACTCATGACTGTCCAGCCTTGGGGAAAATCTCTTGGTCCTTCTATATTGTCGTCTAACCCTAGACAAGACCCAAACCTGACTCTGCTTAACTTGAGATCAGATGAAATGGTCGTCGGTAAAACACACTCTGTATGTGTGCCAACATGGTGATCCCCATCACAATCAGCAGGCAGGTCTCAAGGGTACCTAAAGGCCATTCAAAACCATCATAATTCTCAAATGATGCTGTAAACAATCTGGGGGGGGGGGGGCTGGGAACGTAAGGGAATGTCTCTTTCACGGGTCGTCCACCTGAGGAGGGAAAAAAAGATGTGTAATTGCTAAACGCTTCTATTATATACCTTCCAAAGTATAGAGGTTGTGACCACACTAGGAACACAAGCCAGATCAGTTTCATGATCAATGATTCTATTGTATTACAAGTCAGTACCATAAAGTACAATAAAACAAGAACCTCAGCCCAAGGCCCCCAGCTGATAAACACTAACACAGCAAATACCGGCTGTAAGTATGGCACAACATGATGAAACTTTGAGATCAAGAGCAACATCTTTCAGAGACAATAAATCAGCATTGTGAGGAGTGTCCTGGATTCAGCAGTAGCAGTCATTTTTTTCTCCTTCTTAGTAGCTGGTGCAGCGCTGTGTTTTTGACTTTCAGTCTGGGAACAGCTCTGATAACACTGATGTTTTTAGTTACTGCTCAAATGTTTAGTCTGACCAAAGACTTTCTGAGTCCCATGCTCTGCCAGGGAGGAGGGGAAGCTGGGAGGAAGCAGAGACAGGACACCTGACCCAAACTAGCCAAAGAGGTATTCCAGACCATAGCACGTCATGCCCAGGATGTAACTGAGATTTACCCAGAAGGGCTAGTTCACTGCTTAGTCAGACTGTGTATTGCCAGGTGGTATTGTATTCTCTTCCCTTGTTATTTCTCTTATCATTATTATTATTGGTGGTAGCAAAGGGGGGGGGGAAGTGAGCGAGCGGGCTGTGTGGGTTACTGACTGCACATAAACTACGACAGTTCTTTTTGGTGCCCAACGTGGGGCACGAAGCATTGAGATAACGACACATCTGACTGGAGTGTGTCCAATCGTATTTGTGATAAGCATTCATTGCTTCGGATTAGTAGTCACTCGTCACAATCTGCATTTGGAAGTCTCTGGTATAACACAGATTTCCAAGTCTCACACCAGAATTTTAAATTATGTTTTATACAAAACCTTAACATAAAAACAGTGTTAAAATGCTCAAATTATACCGTCTGAAAGATTAATTTAATTAGAAAAATGCCATGCCTCATAACCAAAATACATTTCAAAATTACTTTAGCAATTAGCTTTTCTCTATATGTTCCAGAGTTTGAGGATTCTGGGTGAGAGAAACGAGACACAAATAGAGAACTCACAACTAGTTTATTAATATAGGAAAATATAGAGATACTAACAGATACAGTAAAGGATATTTGTGATGTTTGGTTATCTATCTTACCAACCCCAAGGACCATGTAATGATGATCAGGAAACCAGCTCCAAGAATCATCATCGCAGTGTGAGGTGGCAGGCTCAACTTTAGTGGGCGTCCCCGCAAAGGCAACGTTGACCTGTGTGTGCATG
The DNA here is from genome assembly GCF_028554395.1 of Pezoporus wallicus. Lineage (NCBI taxonomy): Eukaryota > Metazoa > Chordata > Aves > Psittaciformes > Psittacidae > Pezoporus > Pezoporus wallicus. The sequence continues at coordinate 38,351 of NW_026641243.1, forward strand.
AGGTTCTGCCTCCCCGCATCACATGAGGCTCAAGCTTTTATACTAACAAAAATGCACATTCATTCTGACGCAGGGGGGCAGCCTACGTCAGAAGAAGTGGCCAGAAATATCTAGAAAGGTCTCCAAGGGTCAGGATTTTCCAGGGGAGGTCTAAAGCAGAACTTTCCGGAGAGGAACTAAAGCTGGACTTTCCGGTGAGCAGCCAAAGCAGGACTCTCCAGGGAGGAGACAAAGCGGGACCTTCCGGGGAGGAGCCAAGGCGGACAAACAGTACTTTTCTACCTTTGTGTGTTTCACCACAGACCATTATCTCTTGTCCCTGACACATTACACAAAACATCAGTTTTAACTGTAGTTGTTTTGGGACTTTCCAGGTCTTCAAGAACATTATCGTCCTTGACTGTTTTAATGGTTGGAATATACTGGATGAGAAAAGACTCAAAGTATCAGATCTCCCTTGAGCGCTGGCCCAACATATGGTCCTGCAAATTCTGAAAGAGGGTGCTTGGTATAATTTGCTGAATATTATTAACACAACTGCCCTTCCACTATGTGAGAAAGAAGGGTTTTTCTTACCCCTAAAATGACTGTCTTCAATAAGCAGTGATTCACTGAACTAGCCCTGAAGCTGCCTTTGAAAGCTCAGTATTCAAATACAATCTGTGCCAGCAAGTACCAGGAGAGGGCTTTCCCTTGATATTTAAACAAACTATACCCTCAGGTATTTCAAACATATACTCTATATTTGTGTATTTTGGAATACTAGTCTTGATAAAAAGCTAAATTATTTAATTATTATTATTATTAAAAACAGAAAACTACTTGTATTTAACCTCTACACTTTAATTCCATAGTAAAAAATGAGGGACTTTGAAATATACAACTTCTGCATACATGCCACTTTAGCGCTACTTAAGTATTTAACTTGTAAAGCTACCTGATCTAGCCTTGTGATGGCTAATGCTTTTCTTAAAGCTTTAGCTCTTACAATTACATGAAAATATCTATTTTATAAACATAAATAAATTTTTATCTTAAAAATCTTTTTAATCTTAATCCTTTTAATCCTGAAAGCCTTACAATTCAAGAAAAAATCTCGAAAATGTGAACTGAATAGATTCAAATTCCATAAGGTAAACAAAAGCCATTCAAAATTTATGGGTTTTAATCTGACATTAGAGGTGCTTAAGGATGCTAACTAAATAGCTAAAGTGGTTGCGCTCCTCCCATTCCTGTATATGTCATCCCTTGCCATCCACTGCTGTGTACCAACACAAGCATCAACAGGACCCACACAGCAAATAAGAATCACACAGTACGGTTGCTAAATGTATAATACAGTTCAGGATTATTAGATGCCTAACTTGATAATCATGTTTTAAATTCCAAAAAGCAGTAACATTTAAAGATATCTGCCAATAAGTTTGTCTAGTATTAAGTACATGAAAAAGAAAAAAACAAATACCTGCAAATGCAGTATTTTCAACTCTGCAAGGCAGAGAAGCTTAATTCTTCTAAAGATACCTCATTTCTTTCACTCTTGATCTAAGCCACATTATAATAATAAAGAGGCTGAATTACTGATGAGCTGCTGGCTACTACAGAGGAAGCTGTGTTTCTAGCAGATTATCTAAAATATGAGAATACAAGAAAGGTACTAAAAAGCAAGCAAATGAAGAGCAGGTGATACCAAGTTTTCTTCCTCTGCCTTGTTATAAGTTCCTCCTCCAGTGCTCAGTGGGCTCTAGGCCAAACTACTTAAATACGATAAGCTGAAACTATTCACTTTTTATTGCTGTTGGTTAGTTTTCTGCCAATTTATCAAATGGGAATGGGTTAGCACAGGGTACTACAAGAGCCAGAGCCAATGAAAGGAAAGGGGCAGAAATGTACTACTAGTTATTTGGATAGTGATCACAGACAGATTAAGCTCAGGCTACTGTGTAATCACAGTCTGAAACTAGTTACACATTTGGTGGCAGTGTTATTTGAAGATATCTAGCCCCTGCTCATGCACTTTTCTATAAAGTCTTTTTTTCCCATTTTTTGGAAAGGAATTTATTATATGGCTGCATGGAGAAGAAAAACAAAGAACACATATGATATAAAATTAATCTCTATCCAAAACTTCTATTTTCCCATCTCCCCAAGTAAAAGTGGTCAAAACCCCAGCCGTACTAGTACAGAAGAGGCAAATGATGGGCTTGGCCTTGATAAATTAAGCTACTCCTGCCATCTGAAAAAAGAAGTCAATTTATCTATGGCTGGAAAACAAGCAAAGAAGTCCAAATGAGCCCTGGCAATGTGTCCTGGGTTCAGCTGTAGCAGTCATTTTTCTCCTTCTTAGTTGCTGGTGAAGTGCTGTGTTTTTGACTTTAGTCTGAGAACAATGCTGATAACACACTGATGTTTTTAGTTGTTGCTAAGTAATGTTTACTCTGATCAAGGACTTTCTGAGTCTTATGCTCTGCCAGTGAGGAGGGGCACAAGAAGCTGGGAGAAAGCAAAGACAGGACACCTGACCCAAACTAGACAAAGGGGTATTCCATACCACAGCACATCATGCCCAGTATATAAACTAGGAGGAGTTACCTGGAAGGCCCATATCGCTGCTTGGGTCGGGCTGGGTATCGGTCGGTGGGTGGTGAGCAACTGCATTCTCTCCCCTTTCTATTTCCCTTATCATTACTATTATTGGTGGTAGTAGTAGTGGTTTTGTATTCTACCTTAGTTACTGGACTGTTCTTATCTCAACCCATAGGAGTTACATTCTTTTGATTCTTGTCCCCATCCCTCCAGGAGGAGAGGGAGGAAGAAGGGTGGGGAGTGAGCGAGCGGCTGTGTGGTTCTGAGTTACTGGCTGGGCTTAAAGCACAACACAATGTAAGACAGAGTTTAAAGAAAATACTCTTGAACAAAGTGCTGGTGGAAAAAATATTTGCAATTATGAGTACAAACTTGCTCACATTTATAAGATCTGTTCCTCTGTATACAACAAACAGTACTCTTCCATCAACTTTTTCTCTTAAGCAAAATAACCATCACTACTTCCCAAATTGACCTCCTGCTCAGATCAAAAGGGTATTTTTAAAAAGATCCAATTTCCCAAGAGAAATTGTGAGCTAGTATTTCCATTGAACCAGGAAATTGGACTGAAATCCAACACCAAGTAAAACAAGACAACAAACGAGTTCAGAAATCGAAAAAATGTCACATGCAGGGTGGGATAACTGTAAATGGTATTTCTTTGGATCAGTAAATGCACAGTGTCCCAGCTGCAACAAAAGCAGACGTGTGTCAAAAAACATTAATGAGGAGACCAGCAACTTCAGTGACAAAAGCTGGATGTTTTGACAAAAAAAAAAAAAAGCAAGCTCTTGCCATGTCAGACCTTGCTACCTTGCAGTAGCAGCTTAGAAATTAAATTGCTTGGAGAAATCAGAGGGTCACAGACCATAGTGGAAGTCAGACATCTGAAGGTGGAATTGGGCTAAGAGGATGTCTAGACAGGACATAGTTTTATAATAATTTTCTATGTTGTTTATAATCTCCAGAAATCAAAGAATAGAAATCAGATAGTCTTAGACAAACAATACAGATTTCCAGAACCTTTTTTGAGTGAAACATTTTTGAGGAGCTGGGTTTATTTCTGCATAGCAGCCCTAGTACATAGCTCAGAATAAGAGAAAGAGGTAGTTTCTAGCAGCTTACTTACATGACAGCTTCTACAGTACTTTAGATTCTATACCCCAAAAAACACTCTGAATAATCCAGATACAGTATCCAAGTCCTTGAAATCAGCTTGCAACTAGGCACCAACGTGAGTCGGTCAGGACAGTTAGAAGCTAGGAGGAGAAGGATGGGAGCAGTTCAATCTGAACTGGCAGAAGAGCCACACAGTTCATGACTCCATGTACTGGCAAAAGCTTCAAGTATAATTTGTCAATTGACACAGAAGCTCAGCAAAATTTGGACTAGGGGAGCAACAAAAGGAAGCAAAAATATCCAGAAGCCTTTGGAATTTGCCACAAACCTTTATCTTTCCTTGAAGCACTGTATGAGGAAAGTAAGGAGCTAGCTTCTAGATAGAGGGAAGCTGTTCACCATAACCCATTCACCAAACTATAAAAGCTTAAAAAATTATATATATATATTTATATATATATTTAAAGGGAAAAATAGACAATAAAAATTAAATTCTTATATTTTTGAGAAAATACTCCTTTGGTCAATTAAAGATAAGCAGGGAATGTACATTTGTACATCATGAATCTGAAGGGATCCATGTATTATTTAGAAGGTTCAAATTATTTTAAAATTAATCTTGTGTGAAAGCCAAAGCTATCACAGTTGAGCTTCTAATGAAAGCTTCTTTTGGCCTGTTGCTGCAGGATTTCTTACAGGTGCATGGAGAGAACAGAATTCTTTACTGAATGTAAGACAAGGAGGGAGACTGAAAGGAAGGCAATGTAAAAAGACAGCAAAAACTCCAGGAAGCTCCCTCAGTCTGAAACTAATTCAATCAGAAAACGGGAACACCTCTTACATATCTGAAGTAGTAAGTCAACTTCAGAATATAAACTTCTGTTCCTAGCTCTGCTAATTCCTTAGCATTAATCTTATCACATGAAAAGAGAGAAGTCAGATAAAAGCTATCCAAAATAGGAAACAAAAAGGCCTTTGGAAACACCTGGTATTTAGACAAATGTCTGAGCCAAAACTGTTAATTGTTCAAAACAAAATGTTTGCATTTTCCTCAGAACAGTCATATAATAGGGATAATTACTTTGACTCTTATTTGTAGTCATATTTAGCAGAAACAAAATCAGTCTAACTATATCTGTACTAAAAACCACAGTACTATTACTGAGTTATCCAAAATAAATTAAGCATATTACCTTAGTTCTCTACCTTGGCTGATATATATCACCCTTATGATGATTTTGCATTCTATTATGTAATGCAGCTACTTCTCCATTTAAGGTAACAGAAGAATCATGCTAATGAATCAGATTCTACTTCTAGAACACAATATTCTTATTAAAACTGCATACAATTTAGCATGATTACAAACACATCTCTGCAGTTGCGGGGACAACCAGCCATTCTTTAAAAAGTTTAGACACATATTTGTCACCAAGCCACACTTAATGGTATTACTACAAGCTCTTGGTCCAAACTTTAATCAAGGCTACAGTTATGTTTTTCAAGATATTTCTTCATGCCCTACTCTTTTTCCTGTTTTCCTTTGGATTATGCAGAGGAGAAAAACAGTATAAAGGCAGTGAACAGTTTAAGGGAGAGACCTATACTTTGCATTTAAGTTATTTTTTCTAAAAGTATTCTTTCATTATCTGTTGAAAGTTAACACTTGAAAATGCAAATAAGATGTCATTTTAACTGTGGCAAAATAAACTGGACTCAGACCTTCTAATTTAGGAATTTGCATCACCTTGTCCAAGTTACACAGTTCAGTGAAAATATTGTCAGGTAGCATCTCTAGTTATTCCTACCAGGTTCTGAAACAATAATTTCTCTTATTCTGTGCATAGACATGTACCTCTCCTCCTATGGTAACCAGTCCAGGCGAATCAAGTTTCCTTTTCTTCCGAGGACCGATAGCTGCCAATGCAGTGAGATTGGCATCCCTGTACCTCATCTGCGCAAGTTCTTGTTGCTGCATCTATTAGAGAGAGGAAAAACCTCTGGTTAGTTTTTATTATGAGGTAAAAGTGACACAGGAGCAATCTCTAAGAGTACTTTGCTGTTCCTAGAAATATCATTCGAGCAGCTCAAGCATGCAGCCTTGCAGTACAGTAATAATAAAGACACAGAAGTTCTTTTAACTTTCCTCAGGATTTCTGCTTCCAATAACTGAACTTTTTTTGGAAAACTCCATCCTTATTATTGAAAACTGTGATAGCCAGTAAGTACTACATAGCAACCTCACATCTCCATATGCCATGAAGAATGTAAATACCAATTCAAATCCTCAAAAATATTTCAAACATTATTTCATCTCAGATTTATCTTGCATATTTCAAATATACTCCATACTTGCTTAAAAAATCCCCATTATATTTAAATTAATAAAACACTTCTATCTAAATGTTAGAAGAAATTAATGCTGACACAAAACCCCTACAAACTGAATTTACATCTGGTTTCTGGGATTAGGCTTTACGTAACAACACATTTTACTAGACTGAAGCTAAGAAAACAACCTGCCAGCGCATTATGCAACAATATACCAAGCTACAGAAAATAAGATTAAATACCCTGACCACCCAGTGCTGAAGAGGTAGGACTGCATATTCATTGTAAGTATAATCCTTTCAGAGAGTTAATTATAACAGACATATTCCCATGAACAATCTTACTTTAATAAATATTTTGATCAGCAATACTACACAAGAATAACCGATTAGGTAATGCAGCATATTATTTTAATTAGATAACAGCATTCATAGCTCCATAGCCCTTAGTAATAATTTTTAGTAATTTCAAAACTTTGGGTTTGCATGATCCTTCAGTAAATTCAGAGGTGTTTGTTTTCTAATCCCATTGATATACTTGTTCCCACTTCAACAGAAACACACAGAACAGTACCTCAAGAAATTCAGCAGTGGTAATAAAAACATTGCATGATACAAACACAATTCTTCATTAAAATAAAGTGTAGATGGAAGTGTCTCAGCCATTACTTACACGTGAACTGAATATACACAAGCAGGGCCTGAACTATCTTGGCCAATGTTAAAAGGACAGGAAGTTTAAACAAAAAAGTACCAATGTATGGTATCTTTTCTCCAGTCACTTCTGCCTAGAAAAAGCAGGTCCATTTCATGCATACTATTTAGTGCATTTTTTAGTTTTATTCACTTAGCAATGCAACATATTTTCACATCATTCAGAAAAAGCAAATTCAGTACATTTAGAGTTTGAAACCCCATTTTTCACATTTTTATGCTATATATTTTGCATCTTCAGTTATCATAAATTCAACATTATCTACAAATACACATTTCATCTACAGGACAAAAGAATTTCCTAAATACCAAAAAGAAATGCGGAAAAATACTTAAATAATAGTGCAAAGGTCTATACATACTTCCTTTTGCTATCTCATATTAGGTTTTTAGCTCAAATATCTTTGGCTCTCTTACAGATTAAATGCCAGTTAGACAGACCTGCCCGCTTACCCTTTCAAGATATACAGCAACAGTGGTGAGCTCTAATGTTTTACAAAGGTCATGATTGGAAGCTAGCCCATAAGTAATCATTTAAAATTCAATAGATTCCTATTTGTAGTCAGGGAGAGAAAATGGACATTTCAGCTGTACTGTAATTATAAGGCTTCAAGGCAACTGTAAATAGATGTTCAAATCCAGATACTAGCAAATACCTTAAAGAAGAAATTATTACTATAGTATAACATATATACAGGAAAGGTTGAAGATAAAACTTCATATAAAAAAAGATCAATCATCTTTTTCCTAATATGACATGCTTGCCAGCCTATAAGGGTTATCACAATTATCAGAAGTCTGATGAATATTTAAGTGAGGGCCAACTGGCTTGGAGTGTTCTCAGGCAAAGTTGTAAAGTGGATGGCTTCACAGAAAAAGAAATTCTGCATTGGAGGAAGTATTTGTTTCCTGGAAAGTGTAGGTCAAAAATAAAGTCTGACATAACTGTTATCATGTAGTTGATATATGACTATCTTATCCAAAGTCACCACTTTCATTTAATACATAACAGGAAATATGAGTCAGCCAATGGAGCCAAAGAAGCTGGGCTCTTTTCTACTGACACTGGGTGAATACCACCAAGACCCTTCAATACACTTCCCTGTGCCTCTCACCCTGCTTCACACAGCTTCTCTATTATTTAGGCCAAAAGCCCTCAAGACATGGATCCTCCTTAATGTGCCTTACTTAAAATCTAGCCCCAGTGGGACTAATAAACACAAATACAAATAATGAATATGCTTCCAGGTACAAAAACTCCAGACAAAAACACAATGCAGTTTCTGACATTGGTTTTACAGGACACACTTTGGTATACTACAGTAGAAAAGAACAACTGTCTTATGTAAACTTTAAGGAATGTTAGTAAAAAAAAAAATAATCAAATACACCAATATAAAATATATTTTGCATCATCAGTATGACTACAGTAGCCTGGTGTTTTATATAATAGGGCTGAAGTAGTGAAATACTTGATAAACATTATAGTACACAAATTCTCATCAATCTTTTTAAAAATCTTTATTGCTGGTGATTCCCACCCCCACCCCCCCGAGCTCGTCTGAAGGAAGTGGATGATAAAATTACATTTAAAAATAATCAAAAGAATTAGGAGCCTGACACTGTTTACCAACAGAGGCCTTCATCTTGCAGTGATTACTGTACTCCAGCTGGCTTAAGGGAACATCTTTGCACACTAACTATTAACTATTAACTAGCTTATAATAAAATATCTATGAAGTGTATAGATACATACTAGTGAGACACTTGACAAGATTCCTGGATGTTATTTAACATCCTGGATCAGAATAACCACCATTGTTGGCTTCCTCATGCCCTTATTCCAACTCTCCCTTATTTCCATCTCTAACTCACATGCTTCTGTTTATTTAGAGCTGTCGTGGTTTAAGCCCAGCCAGTAACTCAGAACCAGGAAGAAACATGACTCAGAAAGTCCTTGGTCAGAGTAAGCATTACTTAGCAACAACTAAAAACATCTGTGTGTTATCATCATTATTCCCAGGCTGAAAGTCAAAAACCACAGCACTTCACCAGCTATTCAGAAGGAGAAAAAGTACTGCTGAACCCAGGACAATACCCTACATGAGATTACCTGTACTAGTCTCTTTCCTACTCATCACCTGACACTTCATAAAAAATATTACCCCAATTGTAATCTTTGATTAAAAAATAAATAATTAAATAAAAGCAGTATCTCAGCTCTGGCGAAAAGAAGGGGACACTACTCGCTTCATAGAAACATTCACACATGCAACGAGGCTGCTAACGTCTGATTCAACAGAAGCTTTTAAAAATTAATGCCATGGAGATAGCAGCTATTTTTAATAGTCATTAAACCTGATATGGTTATTACAGGATAATTGCAAAAAGTTTAGGAGTAGCCAAGCAGTTCTGTGGGAGTACTATAAATAATGTAGATTTAATAAATGTGCTTTGGTGTCAACAGAGATTACTTTTAAGATGTACCACTTGCACCACCAGATGCCAAATGCATGACTCTGACCAATGGAGGCTCTTCCCCCATAATACCTGTTGTGGTTTAAGTCCAGCTGGCAACCCAGAAACACACAGCCGCTCACTCACTCCCCCCTCTTCCTCCCCACACACCTGGAGGGATGGGGAGGAAAAACAAAAGAATGTAACTCCCACGGGAGAAAAGAACAGTCCAGTAACTAAGGTATAACACAAAACCACTACAGCTCCCACCAATAATAATGATGAAAAGGGAAATAACAAGGGAAGAGAATACAACCGCTCATCACCTGCCAACCGATACCCAGCCTGAACTGAGCAGTGAACCACCTTTTTCGGGTAACTGACCCCAGTTTCCATACTGAGCATGACATACTGTGGTATGGAATACCCCTTTGGTTAGTTTGGGGCAAGTGTCCTGTGTCTGCTCCCTCCTGGCTTCCCCTCGTCCATGGCACAGCATGAGACTCGGAAAGTGCTTGGTCATACTAAACATTATGGAGCAACAACTGAAAACATTGGTGTTATCAGCATTGTTCCCAGGCTGAAAGTCAAAAACACAGCACTGCACCAGCTGCTAACAAGGAGAAAAATGACTGCTACTGCTGAACCCAGAACAGTATCCACCCCTTATTCAATACCATTCATGCCAGGCTCAGATCTCACATTTTTCAATATAACATCACTCTTGTCTCATATCTATATATACACACATACACACACACACAAAGAGAGAGAGATCATTCCTTAGTGCATGGACCAATCCTTATAAAGCTGCTGAGTTCATCCGGTCCATGACATCAGGCTCCATCTCTTGTAACAGTCTTTCAGAGCAGGAGAGGGTGTGTGCAGTGTTGGATTGTTGCCTGCTGATGATACCGCAGAACTCGTCTGGTTTCATCAAAGTTCATTCTTTGTTGGGACGATGGTCAGAGGGAAGTCAGGGCCGGTTGCTGGTGACCTGAAGACATCTAGTGGGTGGGCTATAAAAGTATTACACAGCAGGCAACAGCAAACAATTGAGTTCATTGGCTGTTTTCCCCTAAAATCAAATCCCCTTGAGGTATACATCGGACTTCCCCATCTTCCCACATTACCCACCAAGTATATCCAGGTCCCTGAGCAAAAGCAATCCCACGTGTGGGCTTGACTTTACCTGAAGCAGGAATAACCCAGACAGTCTTCCCCATCAAATTCTTTATGTGCACCACAGGAACAGTGTCCCCTCCTAGAGTATGAAAAAGTTCTGACTGGACTGGGCCAGCCCTGTTGGCAGATCCTCTGGTGTTGACCAACCAGGTGGCTTTCAGTAAATGTGTATCCCAATGTTTGAAAGTCCCACCACCCATTGCTCTCAGTGTAGTTTTTAACAGCCCATTGTACCGTTCGATTTTCCCAGAAGCTGGTGCACGGTAGGGGATGTGATATAGCCACTCAATGCCATGCTCTTTGGCCGAAGCGTCAATAAGTTTGTTCCAGAAATGAGTCCAATTGTTTGACTCAATTCTCTTTGGGGTGCCGTGTCGCCACAAAATTTGTTTCTTAAGGCCCAGAATAGTGTTCTATTGGGCACAGCATAAGTTTCCACCCATCCAGGGGTTGCCTCCACCATCAGAAGCACATGGTGCTTGCCTTGGCGGGTTGGTGGGAGTGTGGTATAATCAATCTGCCAGGCCTCCCCATATTTGTACTTCAGCCATCGTCCTCCATACCAAAGAGGCTTTAACCGTTTAGCTTGCTTAATTGCAGCACATGTTTCACACTCGTGAATAACCTGGGCAATAGTGTCCATTGTTAAGTCCACCCCTCGATCATGAGCCCATCTGTATGTTGCATCTCTGCCCTGATGGCCTGAAGTCTAAGTCCATCTGAGCCACTTAAATCTTAGCAGCTTTATCCTCTTGTTGGTTGTTCTGGTGTTCCTCAGTGGCCTGACTCTTGCGTACATGGGCATCTACATGGTGTAACTTCACCACCAGGTTCTGCACCCAGGCAGCAATATCTTGCCACAGCGCAGCAGCCGACATGAGTTTTCCTCTGCCTTGCCAGATGCTCTGTTTCCATTGCTGCAATCACCCCCACAGGGCATTTGACACCATCCATGAGTCAGTATAAAGTCCTGGCCGCTTTTCTATTCAGCAATGTCCAGGGCCAGCTGGATGGCTTTCACCTCAGCAAACTGACTCGATTCACCCTCTCCTTCAGCAGTTTCTGCAACTTGTTGTCAGAGACGCCATGCACCTACCTTCCATCTCTGATGATTTCCCACAAGATGGCAGGACCCATCAGTAAAAAAGGCATATTGCTTTTCACTTTCTGACAGTTCATTATATGGTGGGGCCTCTTCAGCATGCATCACCTCCTCCTCTGGTGACATTTCAAAGTCTTTGCCCTCTGTCCAGTCCATGATGAATTCTAGAATGCCTGGACAACTGAGATTTCCTATTCAAGTTCGCTGTGTAATTAGTGCAGCCCACTTACTCCATGTAGCATCGGTTGCATGATGTGTAGAGGAGACCTTACCTTTGAACACTCAGCTCAGCACAGACAACCAGGGCGTGAGGAGGAGTTTTGCTTCATTGCCAATCCCTTCCAAAGCAGCTTGAACCACTTCACAGGATGCCGGTATCTCTTTCTCAGTTGGGGTATAGCTGGCCTCAGATCCTCTGCATCCCCAACTCCAAAAACCGAGGGGCTTACCTCAGGGTAAACATTACTTAGCAACAACTGAAAACATCGGTATTATCAGCACTGTTCCTAGTCTGGAAGTCAAAACACAGCACTGCGCCAGCTACCAAAAAGGAGAAAAATTGACTGCTACTGCTAAACCCAGGACATGTACTTATTTATTATATATAGATATTTACCTGACTCACATTAGTGTGGTTGTTTGCTTTAGCGTGCTTATTGGCTTTAGTGTGCTTAATTAATATACTGATCATATTCTACAGCTAGCACATGGTCTCTTTGTGGAGTACCTTGCCTGTCAGCAGAACAATTTGGCGAAGTCAGCAGGATATGAAACAAAATGTCATTTTTTTAAGAGAAAGAAAAATGTTCCTAAGACAGTGGAACTGGATATCCCTGGCTGGGAACAATTACTTTGTCGGAACATAGCTGTTGAATGGCTGTGTTATGGTTTGTGCGAGAATTAGGACTCCTTGTTTAAATGAGGGAGAACCTCCTGATGTAGTTAAATGTTTGCAAGAAGTTTAAGTAGGAAAAGGAGAGGAATTAATTGCTCTGGGGAGACAGGGGTGGGTCCTGCTGTCTGCATACCAAGAGCAGTATCAGCAGGGAGATCAATTGCAGAAGAGAAAGATAGATATGGAAAAACAAGTTCATGAATTGCAGGGAAAAATAATTATGTTACAATGCCAAAATCATTTATTAACGGATAAATTGTACTTATCAAATGGTAGCAGAAAAAGCAGCTGTTCAGGTTGCCCAATATAAATTTCAAAAGCTAAGGGGTTGAGTAAACCAGAAAAAGGTACATGCAGTGAGCACAGAGGCAGGAAGAAATTGGGACCTTGACAAATGAGACAGAGATGTGTAGGATTTAACCGATTTGGATAGCATTTCAGAGAGTGAGGTGTGTGTTGAAGTAAAGCCGATATTACAAAGAAAATCGGAACACGAACCTCTAGGTCATCTGGTTAGGCAGGATGTGGTAGAAGATTTCACTCAGCACGAAATGAATGATATTATGGACAGGTTCAAACAAAAGCCTGGGGAATCTTTGCTTTCTTGGGCCATCACGTTGCATGATTTAGGGGCTTCGGGAGTTAAATTGGATCCAGATGATGCTAAAAAAATTGTAATGTTAAGATCCAACTCATTAATTCAGGACACCTTCCGAGGCACCAAGGATGAGACCAATTTATTAGCAGTGGTGGCGGAAGGTTGTAACAGAAAATAACCCACTGAAGGGGAATGGCCCAGTGCAGATTGACCTTGGTATACTTTACAGGACTGTGTTCAGCGTGTTGAGGAGGAGGGAATGAAGACTGCTGGTTTTGTCGGAGATGCAGATGCTATGCTGAAGGCTCCACTATCAGTTCCAATTAAGAACAGGATTATTAGGACTGCACCACAGGCATATAAAGGCATTATGACGACTTTATTGATAAATGAAACTGGAAACCCCATAGGACAAATCATAGAAAAAATCCAGCAGTTAGAAGATTTTGGGGAATGGGGCCCCATACAAAACATGAAGGGTGATAACCAGAGGGGCAAGATGAAAGAGAACCGACTCTCTCAGAGAGATGTTTCCTGCCTTGCTGGAAGATGGGGTGGCCTGAGGTAAGATTGACAGGATTCCTACCAATGAAATGTGGAGATTGTGCAATCAATGTGGGTTGCATAAATCTGTGAAAAGGGTAAACAATTCAAGCTCAGACAAAGTTGATGACATGATGTATGAAGCAATTTGACCTTCTGCTCCCCCCTTCAAGCCTCAAAGGGACAGTATACTTACCAATGGAGGGCCCCCCACTGGTGAGTCGATGGTTCCGGGGGATGAAAAGGGATGGGGTCAGTATGCCGATCTTTATCTGGGGCCAGATGTTAAAATGTTAAAAAACATGAGAGAATTAAAAGCAGACTGAGATGAGGGCCAAGCTTTGTGTTAACTGGTGCAGTGCTGTGTTTTGACTTCTAGTTTGAGAACAGTGTTGGTGAAGCCGATGTTGTCGGTTGTTGCTAAGTGATGTTTACCCTGACCAAGGACTCTGTGAGGCTCATGCTCTGCCAGGGAGGAGGGGAAGCTGTGAGGAAGCAGAGACGGGGCGCCTGACCCGGGCTAGCCGGGGAGGTATTCCATACCACAGCACGTCATGCCCGGGGTGGGGGGTAACTGGGAGTTACCCGGAAGGACAGGAGCTTCCAGGTGGAACTCGTTTTCTTGGCCGGTGGTATCGTATTCTCTTCCCTTGTTATTTTCCCTTATCATTGTTTTAGCTGATAGTAGCGGTGGTGATTTGTTGCTGGACTGTTCTTGTCTCAACCCGTAGGAGTTGCACTCTCTCGATCCTCCTCCCCGTTCCTCCGGGAGCGGGGAAGGGGAGAGCCCTGGTGCAGGGGGGGAGACGGACACGGACCTTGATTGTTGTCAGCTCGGCACCACTCACTGGGAGTGAGTGAACAAGTTACCTGACTGGGTTTAAACCACGACAAGTGTCAAACCAGAGCAGTGATATGGGCCTTCTGAGTAACTCCCCCCCCATTTATATATAATGGGCATGATGTGCCGTGGTATAGAATACCCCTTTGGCTAGTTTGGGTTAGGTGTCCTGTCTCTGCTTCCTCCCAGCTTCCTGTGACCCTCCTCACTGACGGAGCATGCGAGACTGAAAAGTCCTTGATCAGGGTAAGCATTACTTAGCAACAACTAAAAACATTGGTGTGTTATCAGCACTGTTCTTAGACTATAGTCTAAGTAAAAAACACAGCACTGCACCAGCTACTAAGGAGAAAAATAACTGTTACAGCCGAACTCAACAGCCGAACCCAGGAAACTTTCCTACAATAGACATCTATGATTATGACATCTAATTTCATTATGGTGTAGAAGTTTACCCAAATTTTTCATTAACATTTGCCCTATTACTTTGAACACTATATATGTCCAACTTCTGATGCGGAAAACTGCCAGGTGCATCCTGACTTTTTTTTCCCCCTGAAAAAAAGCAGCCTTAATTGTAATTTTCTCCAGTCATGTACATTACCTAAATAAATGCAACATTTAAAAATAATTATCAGTAAAACTACAATTTTATCTCCTTACTACTCAGATCACATACTGTCTGAAATGATTCATATATATATTCATATTTTTAGGTTTAATTTTCTTGGAAGTCTCCTTAAAAACTTACTTGCATCTTACAAAAAATCAAAAGCATGAAGAATTTTGAGAGTGATTTTTAAAAGTCTTGTAATTTTTTAACATACTTAATCTCTAGTACTATTTTATTCCCCAAATATTTTGAAGTTGCTACTCCACTAGACCCGTTAATCAACTAATGCTCTTTAAAGGTATCTATGTACCTCTTTTGGTTAATTCTGTATATTCTTGGTTGGTTGCCTTTTTGATTTTCCAAATACAATACACTGTTTTAGTTTAACTTAAAACCATTTATTTCTGCAGCTGTCCAACCATCTCTTAAGCTACATATTCCCATCTAAAGTAATACAAGTTACAATACTTTTTTTAACAAAGATAACCCTCAGATTCCTCTGAAAGAGTTCTAGAACTATGTGGGGGTTTTTTTTGTCTTAATAGCAACCTTAATAATTACATTTCTTCATTCCTCAAAATCTGTTGTTTGTTCTTGGTTATACTATTCCTCAAACAACTTATCTCCAGTAGCACTACTTCCAGGCTCTTCTATACTAAGCAGATACAGATCATTTGAGCCAAGGGTTTCTGAGGCACAGACAACTGGCAGGATCAGCATTAGTAGAGCTGGCAACTTTTTGAGATGCCAGTAACTTACTTGTAGTAAATCAGAAAAAGTTCTGAAAAACATTCCCGAAGATCTGTTATTTTATTTTTTGTTATTGGTCTTAATTTTATTTCAAAGCAATGCAAGAACAGACAATTAAAAACCTTCGCAAACTGTCCTTCAAAGGAAACAAGACATGCTCGT
The DNA here is from genome assembly GCF_028554395.1 of Pezoporus wallicus. Classification (NCBI taxonomy): domain Eukaryota; kingdom Metazoa; phylum Chordata; class Aves; order Psittaciformes; family Psittacidae; genus Pezoporus; species Pezoporus wallicus. The sequence goes on from NW_026641243.1 coordinate 54,246, forward strand.
ACAATATAAATAAGACTAGTAAGAATAGCTGTCAAAAAGCTTGATGCCTTACTTACAGGCTCCTTAATTCAAGTGCAAGCAACAGAAGAATATTCTTACTTCTGGGGCAATGGTGAGAAAGACTGGTTGAGATCTTTTCCCAGGTCCTTTGTTAATCTAAGTGGGAGTTTACTGTCCTCCCAAGATTTCTAGGATGTTCTCATTTCCACCTGAAGTGAGACACTGTGTGAGAGCTCCAAAATAGATATTTTAATGAAGATTTGGGAATATAAAATACAGTGAAAACCTGTATGAATGAGGGTCATGTCTAGAGTTACAGATTAGAGTTACAAAGAGCAGCAAACTTGTTGAGCTGTAGCTTTAGTTAGGGAGGTCTGACAGAAACACTGGGATAACAGGAGCTAACTCAACTAAGAAAAATTAGGAAATACACTTTGCTTTTTTAAAATCATGCACTGGAAAACACAGGAGTCAGATGAACCTCAACCAAGCTTTCCATCAGCTCCCCACACCTGCAGCTGGAGTGTGTGCAGTAACTCCCAGAGGCTATGCTGCCAACTGTAACACGGTGTTAAAGGTTGCACTAGAACATGAATCAATGGCTCTAGTATTCAGATGGCAAAGTGTCCCCAAAACAAACATTTCTGAAAATACCCTTTAAAGAATCTTTCATTGTATCTGAGTAATATAACAGCTCTTGGATACTGAAAAATCTCCATGGCCACTACAACTTTGCATTAGTACTATGAGACTCCAATCAAGAATTTTATCTGCATGTCTTCTCCATGCATCACAAGTTTCAATAGCATAGCATGGCCTTTTGTTACTTTTAATTCTATTTCATCTCTGGCACACACTTGAAATCTGAAATAATTAAGAACCAGTACAACAGAACTGTACCAAAAACATAGGGAAAGTATGTTCTTGGTTATCAACTGAAGACCAAGGTATGTAGGAAGATCTCAGCTTTGTGGAAGTGAAGAGTGACAGTACATCATACCATAAAATCTCAAGTCAGCCTGAAGTGCTTTGCCCATTAAAAGAAAAATTAAAAAATTTGATCTTTTGTTAAAATTTCTCTGCCTATATGCCATTACCACAAACTTCAGAACAGCAGAAATTTTAAGTGCATTTAAAATACTAGTTAATCAGAAATTCTGGTAAGAGGCTTTATTAACTAGATTATTTCAAAAGAAAATGCTCAGATTTCAATACCAGTCCTCTCTCATGGGAAATATGCATCTTGAAATTGCCAGCCTCATTTGAGGAAGTGAGGCAAATGTAGCAATCTACTAAAAATCATTTGGCTGTAATAAGTAATTTTAATCAAATAGAGAGAATGACATTGAAGTTAATTTCTGAAGTGTCATTAAAATATAGGAAATGTGTAGTAGCACTTTTAACACAATATCCTTTTTGGCAGTCTGGATTGTGGCTTGATCAAATGACATGACAAAACCAATTTTAATTTATTCTGAAACAATATTCAAGTAGATAATGCATAGTATAGCAAGTATGCTACTCTTTTTCAAAGGGAGATTTGAGGCAAAGCAATATCCCAAACAAAAATAGCCAGATGCTCACCTTCTTCTCCCCTTTAAAAGTAATGGGGATAGGACTGGGGGTTCACTTGCAAAATGGAAGTTCCACTGGGGATACAAAACACCCTTGAAATTTAAATAATCTACATCTTTTCTATTTTACATTTAACTATAGCAAAACCACTACTGCTCATTTCTCCTGCGTATCAAGGAAACAACATGCCAAAATATTTCAAGCAAGTTTTCATAACCTGACAAGCAGTAAATTAGGGAATATTGTGAGTACAATACAGTAGTCATCCCCTTCTATTGATCACATACGATTTACATCTTATAAAGATGCGAATTATTGCATTCTCACTCCACAAGGAAAATCTCACTGATTTATTCATTTCAAATAAAAAGTACAAGGTAGATGAGAAGAATTACTTCACAGGCTGCAGCTTTCTCAGGGCACTAGTGCTAGGCTCTTCTTGCACACTGCCTGTAGGGCCTTTGTGTGCAATTCCCTCTAATTAACAAGGTGAATCTTGCAGCAGTTCCCTAATTAGTGAACATGACAAGCCAATGGAAACAAGCAGACAGACGTGGCATACAGATATGGTCAACAAAAGGCACAGCATTAAAAAAAACCTTTCACGTAAATAAAATACAAAAAGAGAACTAGCATAATACTTAATTACTCTTTTCATAGAATCACAAAATGGTTAGGGTTGGAAAGGACCTTAAGATCATCTAGTTCCAAACCCCCCTGACATGAGCAGAGACGCCTCACCCTAGACCATGTCACCCAATGCTCTGTCTAACCTGGCCTTGAGCCAGGGATGGAGCATTTACCACTTCTTTATTCCTCACTTATTGCAAACATAAATACTGACACAATATATCAAGGTTTCCAACTGCAAGTCACACCACCTTTCCAAAACCAAAGAGCAGTTATCACACATGAATAAGCATCTGCTTAAGGGGTATTATTTGCTTTCTCCCATTTTCTGCTTTAAAGAACTGCAGTTACATTAAGCTTAGCACTTTCAGAATCCCTTAATTCCATTCAGAATTATTTTTTCTTGAAATCCTTTTTCACCAACAAGAGTGCAATAGTTACACTTTTATTATTGCATTATAAAGATACAAAATTTTCTAACTTTTGTAAAAGGATAGATAAATAATAAGAGTGAAAAATCAAAGAATCAAATTTGCATTAAAAAGGAAATGAGATGATCTAAAATGTACCTCTTTACATTCATCTATCAAGTAAAATATTTTAAATCTTCCAGTCTTCCTTCTGCTTCTCCCTAAAATATTCTCTCCATGGGAGAAAACACACGGGGGTTTAATTCATTTTCCATTTATTGCAAATTGAACCTTTGATTTAGATCTTAACAGTCCTTCAACTTATTACAAGTCTAAAATGTGTATCACCAACAGCAGAATATAATTCTTCACACAAAAATTCCACTATATTCTTCACTCTCTATTCCTTGGCACATTAGAATAAGTGAAGAAGGCTACAGACTATTCCCTCATTACAGGTTCCTCTTCCTCACAATCTTGAAAAGAAATATTTCTGACTTTCCTCTTCTAACTGGATTGGGTAAAATTTCCTTACATTCCATAATTGATTTTCAAAATACTGCTGTCTAAATAACCTTCACTTTTCTGACCAGTGCAGTTTTAAAACCATGGGACTAAAATACTGGCCCCTAAGTAATAATGGTTCGACATGCCTTTAAAGGTTCTTTTTTTTTTCTTTTGGGGGAGGGGGAGTGTATAAATTTGAAGAATATATAATAAGGTTCTATTATAGAACTAACTGTTTCAAAGCTGTTTTAAATTCAGTGGGAATACTCACAATATATAGCATTAGAGATCATGGACAGAAATCTAAAATCACTACAAGGTATTTGCTATGTTTTCTTTTCCCTTCTTAGCATGTGAGCCTCCCCCATCTTCTCTCAGATCCCACTAACATAACCATTCTTAGGACAGTGCAGAAGAGCTTTAAACACAGGTTGATAAGTATCCTGTTTTAACATGAAGGCACAATGGATAATCTGCTAACAACTGAACTATGGTCTGCCATATGCGCAAAGGAAGTATTCAGCAACCAACCTGTCACAAACACTGTTTCAGTAACCAACTCACCAAAGGACTTCACTTTATAAAATATACTACAAACTCTGGAACACAATTTATTATCAAAGACAATTGTAATTAAATGCAAAACTACTACAAAGAGAAAACAGATTCAGTGCATTAGAAAGCTTTACATTCTTCTTTGCATCTTAAATAACAAAGTTAAAGCAAGGAGTTTGGAAATAGATGCTAAATATGCAAAAAAAATAAATTCAATGCAAAATCACAAAATTTTAAGTTGATTTCCAATTAAATGGCATACATAAACACAATTATTTTATATAATTATAAAAATAGTTTGCATTTAAGGAAAAATGTTAAATGCAGCTGATAAGAAGAAATCATAATTGTCTGCAAGAGATGCTTTGATATGCGATTGTATCTAATACCAGTCAGACAATTTCTGTTTGTTTTGAATACTGCAACTGATGTCAATAGAGTTGTACCAGAGTCACAATGCTGTGACAGAGAAGAAATCAATTTCCAATATTTTAAATATGAGGATCTCACATTTTAAAAAGTGACAGGAGCAAAAATGCATGACAAAGCAAACAGGGCAAAAATAAAAATCCCCGAGACAGAACAGTTAGATTATTCTCATATTTGCCACATAGTCTACCACAAGTTCTTAGCATTCTTGATGTTGGCATGCCTGTTCAGGCAGACATTTCCTTCTCCATCAGATTTAGGGGGGTTATTTTTCAAATTTCAGTACTTAACAACAAATAATGTCTCCACATACACAGATGGCCAGATAAGCGTGTTTTACTCAGTAATTACTTTTAATGAAAAACAACGAGGTGGTTGGTGACAGGCAACATGCCCTCGCTAAAGGGAAATCCTGCCTGACCAATTTGGTGGTCTTCTACAATGGGGCTACAGAACTGATGGACAGGGGTAGAGCAGTTGACGTCATCTACCTCGACTAGTGTAAAGCATTCGACACTGTCCCACATGACATCCTTGTCTCTAAATTGGAGAGACATCAATTTGATAGGTGGACACTGGGTGGATAAAGAACTGGCTGGATGGCAACACGCAAAGAGTTGTGGTCAACAGCTCATAGATATTCATGAAATGTACATTTATGATATTTTTTGTTTTTTATAGCTGAGCAGATCACAGAAATCATCACATACTGCAACGTTCACAGAAGAATCAGTTGACAAATTGAAGAGATATAGGCATTTTAGATAGCATAACAATGTACAAGATATTTAAAGATGCGTTATAATCACTCCGTATCCAGAACATCAAAAAAACAGAGCAGAATGCTGTCACACATTACTGAAACCCAGCACTTTTTACTGAGCACCATGACTGCATGCAACACGTGAAGTGTATTTTATCTTGTTATAAATTACTGATATTAAACCTTGACAAAACTGGGATTAACAACTGTTCTCTGAAAACTATGTCAGTCTCTCGTGACCTCAAGTTACCTTTCTCCTCTGAGAAGTGACATCTCTAAGCTGGAGGTCTTTATCTTGCAGTCACCTAGATTGCTAAAATGGTAAAATATATAGAATATTTTTTTTATTTTTTTTTTTTAAATTATCCTATATTTATGTTTTCTGACACACCATAGTAAACAGTGGATTCCCTCAACATATTGCCTAAGAAGGAAAAACTGGCAGCTGCTAATGACAGACCATGATTAAAATAGTGAACAATTTTGTTGAATATTGAATTTATTCTGACTCAAAATGGGAAGTAGAAAATGTTTTACTTAATTAAATAGCAGCATATACAGTAAAGTAATAATGTATATTGAATAACCTTCTTAATTATTACCTGTCATATTAAAAAACAGCAGATACTCCTATGTATTCTACAGGTACCCTATACTGGGGAGCCCATCTTACTTCTCCAGAACTGGCAAATGCCCATTAGAGCCACAAAGTGCTGGGCTGCCTTAAAGCTATGGGCTCCTTATGAAAACATAAACTTCTCCAAAATTTAAACATAGATTTTGAAAATAAATAGACAAAATGACACTATTTCTCATTAAAATGTTCTCTGTTCTCATCAATCTCACTTCTATTATATTTGTAGTGAAGTGAATATTCTCCCTCTCTCCTGTCTTCCTGTACACAATTAATACCTGAGTTAAGTTTTCATGTTTCTAATTTCCCATTTTGTATATGTGACACCTTCCTAAAACTTACTTGACTTGTCTGACATGCTTGCCAGGTATGAGCACTTCTGCCAGGACAGATTTTTTTTTTTAATTATGCTTACTTTTGAGGAAATGTATAAATTTTCATACACCTTAACATGTGAATATGGCTTTTGGCCATAGAGGGTGAAAATCACTTTAAAAACCTGATAGTATGTCAAAAAAAACACAAGATTAAGAGAACTGTAAGGGTGGTGAGGAACTGGAATGGGTTGCCCAAGGAAGTTGTGAATGCTCCATCCCTGGCAGTGTTGAAGGCCAGGTTGGATAGAGCCTTGGGTGACATGGTTTAGTGTGAGGTGTCCCTGCCCATGGCAGGGGGGTTGGAACTAGATGATTTTAAGGTCCTTTCCAACCCTAACTATTCTATGATTCTATGATTCAGAAATCTACATGGTGTTCTTTTTAAAGAATATAAATGCCTGTTCTGAATATAAATAGATTTACTAGTTGCAAAGTGAAAGGACACAGAAGTGTAAGGAAGCCTACTCAGATGGGTTATTTAGGTTTCCCTATGGTTGTGCAGAGTCAATAAACCCATGAACTCTAATTGCATCATACTGGTTTTCAATTCCCTTCCCTTCAGACCTACAGTGAGATATCAGTTTTAAGGAAGCTGTAACACCTCAGTGTACAGACACATGTCATCACAAATATGCAACGTACTTTCCCGTTCCTGAAAATACCATTCACATCCTTCTAACCATTTCTATGAAAAACTAGAAGTTAACCACCAATTCAGCAAAAAATTTCAACACTAAATGAAAATAAAAGCCTTACAAATCATTACACATCTGCCGAATAAGGTTAAACATATTTTTCAAATGTACATTTTAGAGATAGTTGTATCCACCTTTAGTAATACATACTTGAGGGAAAACCTATCCTGTTTACATTGTGAAAGGCAAGAATACATTTTATTTAACAAAATACTATTACTAAGGGGAAACTACTTTTTCAGGGTATGTTGAGCAGTATGTTACATCTAAGGTGATTGGGAGACTCACAGGTTGACAGAAAGACATTTTTTAATGACAGAACTAAACTAAAATTAGGAAATAGATGCTAACACAGCTGTCATGACCTCTACACATTACTGACTAGCCACTAGGCTTGTAGTTTAGGAGAAGAGTATGCAGGTAACCAAGTTACAGACAGAAATGTTTAGCATTTACTATGTCAAAACTAATACTTTTTACTCCACTGTTGACTGTATTAAATATTCCTTAAAACTATACCACAATAAACTACCTGAAAATGATAACACAGCTAATGCTCCCATTACTCCACAATAAATACATATGCAAGTACATAAACATAAATCCTCACGTCCCAGCACAGACAGGAAATGCTGACGAGTCTTGTACAAAAATCATGAGACTTTTACAAAGCATATTTACAGAATTAGATTATTTCTTTGTATTTGATTTTACAATCAGTTCAATAAAATACTCTTGAAGAGATCTGTGAGAACTGATATCTTGTGTATCTTCAAAGTTACTTCGAGATACACAGAAGTATGCATGCATGTATTTCAACTATCTCAAATATGTGCTGGCAAGGAAGTTTTAAATTACTGTCTTTAAAATTTTACTACTATGGCTCCAACTTCAGCTTTAACTCTGCTCCCATGAAATCTTTCATCTTCTACTAACAGGCCATAAACAGATCACAGATTTTATGAAATGCAGTGTGTTCTACAAAACATATACATTTCAAACAAGATCCTGCCACTGTAAGATGACAGAACATGCAAATACCCTTCCAGACTACAGCCAGGAAGTAGATGTGGGGACAACAGGTAGACCTTTGTATGTGGAGCTTGCACAAAGAAGACACTGAAGATTTGTCAGCAGGAAGTATGCAGCTGATTGCTGATGGCCAGCTGCCTGCTGCTGGTGCAATGGGCAGCACCCAGACTGAGCGGGCAGAGGAAGACAAGATTTAGTAGGTGCATCTTGATCCCCTAAGGTTATCTCATGTGACAGGAGCACCTGGAGGAACTGGGGGCAGATGAAAGCTGGCAGCTGTGTGCTGCCTGGAGTGCTCCAAGGCTGCCAAACAGTGATTACAAACATGTTAGCTCAGTGGCAGAATTAAAGCCCTCATTCAGGTTTATTTTGGGGTATGTCATGGTTTAAGCCCAGCAGGTAACTCAGAACCACACAGCTGCTCGCTCACTCCCCTCCCCCCCTTCTTCCTCCCCCTGTTCCCAGAGGAATGGGAAAGAGAATCAAAAGAATGTAACTCCCATGGGTTGAGATAAGAACAGTCCAGTAACTAAGGTAGAATACAAAACTACTACAACTACCACTAATAATAATGATAAGGGAAATAACAAAGGGAGAGAATACAATTGCTCACCACTCGCTGACCAGTACCCAGCCCAACCCAAGCAGTGATCTGGGCCTTCCCATTGAATCCCCCCATTTTACATACTGGGCATTATGTGCTGTGGTATGGAATACCCCTTTGGCTAGTTTGGGTCAGGTGTCCTGTCTCTGCTTCCTCCCGGCTTCCTCTCCTCCCTGGCAGAGCATGAGACTGAGAAAGTCCTTGATCGAAGTAAACATTACTTGGCAACAACTAATAACATCAGTGTTATCAGCACTGTTCCCAGACTAAAGTCAAAAATGCAGCACTGCTCCAGCTACTAAGAAGGAGAAAAATGACTGCTACTGCTGAACCCAGGACAGGGTAAGAAACCAATGTGCATACAGAGGATGGCGGAAAATTTGCCCTGCAGGCTGAAACCTAAGTACACCTTGACCTTTCCTTGCAAACTTCTATAGAGTAGAGCAGGCTTGACTAAGGGACAAAACTGCTAAATAATAATTTAGAATGTTGTCCAAGCAGCCTCCTCCATTTCTGACAAGCTGATACAGCTGACATTTGCTGCCCTCTACTTATTAAATAGGCAATCATATTCTGATTTCTAAAGCACTATTATTTTGCCAGATCAGCAGCAAAGGAAATCTGTTGCAGTGTTCAGATACAAGAGTTATGTGATTTTTCCACATTTACAGCTTGCTCCAAATGAAAATATCTCTTCTCTGGCACACACCTTCCCCTTTCCTTTCCTCCCTCACCCTTTCCTCTTTTCTGGCTGTGCCAACATGACAAACTAAGCACAAGGTTGTTTCTACCTAAGGAAAACAGATATTTAGACAACATACCACTGAGGCAGAAGAGGAACTGGGAATTCAGTCTTGACATCTTCCTTGCGCAAATTGATCTGATATATATACACATACATATGTATATATATGTATTATATATATGTATATATTTAGATACATAAAAAGAAATTTTTAAAAAAGGAAGTACCATTGCATGCATTTCTCACTGCCTCTCCTGGAACCTCTGGATACATTTGTCAGTACTTAGGAGAAGCAAAGCCAAACCATCCTTATCACAAATCTCACACCACAAAGGTAGAAGAAAACACTTCCTTTATCTCTTCACTGAGCTCTGTTGTCTGGGCACCTAAAAGCAATTAGAAAAAGAGGGCTGCCACTCTCCACTTGTTTGGCAGCGCATCAAAATCCAAAAGCAGTAGCACTGCTTATTCCTACAGACATGGAAGGAAAAATACAGGAGATCTGAATGGCTTAAACCATGACACTTTCCTGCAGTGGAAGTCAAGATACCACTTTCAGAGAATTCATTTTACAACAGAAAGTTCCTGCTGGAGTATTTTGGTGAGATTCAGAAAAGCGAAGTCACCTTCAGCTTCAGAAATTCTTTACAAAGAGCTTATACCGTTCTAAACCCAAGTTCTGGAAATTCATATTTTAGTCCTGTTGCTTTATAATGAGAGAATACTTGTTAGAACGATCTTTTATTAGGCAGGACTCTATCATGAGTATCATGGAATTCAATGTAAACCACAGGGATGGATTTATCCTCCCCTAATCCCTTGTAATCTTTAAAAATAAAAATCCATTAAGTAGAGCAGAATTTGTAACAGGTATTGCTCTTTGAACATGATTTTGCAGAAGGAAATTATTACGTTGGACAGGATTGGATTTAATTTAGATTTCTCCTAGACTAATGAAGTAATTTTGGGTTAAGCTTGGGTTAGAGAAAAGACCAAAACCAAAATCTAGCCATTGACTCAACTCTAATTAATATACATTTCACCCAAGCAGGAATAAACCAATTTGACTTAGTTGGAAAATATTATGGCCATTCCTTTGATCCCATGGCATTTTCCCATCAATTACCCGGTTTTCTGACTCCCTCTACTGCAAGGGTAACACCACAACTTCATCTTCAGCCAAACAACTGCCATCAGCAGTATTTCCATGAAAGTATTCTGACTGATAACAGACAGGACCACTTCTCTCTGAAATGCAAGTTCAATGCTGGCATTTGAAGTCACTGCAACAACTTCATAACTTCAGGAAAAACTTGTACTCTAAAACCAAATCCATGTCAGTGTTGCATGGGCTTTAGACAGTACAAGAACAGTCTAAGCACTTTTCTGAAGTATTTTTCTGGGTACAAACAACAGACCTGCGGTAAAGGGAGAGTGAAAACAAAGTGACTCTGTTATCTAACCTTCTACATGCATTGACAAAAATGCTTTCATTCCTTCTGCATCACAGTTATAGCTTTGGTAACCTGATGAGGAAAACTATCTATGGAATAACTCGGTTCTGAGGAATCATTATTGCCCAAATGTTGTTTTCGGAAGTATTTAAACACAATTTAAAGTGGATTTATGGCAGTTTGGTTTAAACAGTATGCAGAGTGGTTGGAAGACTGGCTAATAAATGAAGTAAAATTAAGTTACAGAACAAAACATAAAATAATATTCATCTTACCAAATTAATATTTAAATATGTTCAAAGGACACAGTAATCTCCCTTTACATTTTCTTGATCACACCAATAAGCAAGAAGGGCACTTCTTAATGGTGTAAGTTCTGTGACAGAATTTTAACCTTTTTTTTTTTTTTTATAAATTAGGAAGAAAACCAAAGTGCTACAGAATGGAAGACCCCAAAATATCCATAAAGGAGAATGTTTTGGAACAAAGCTAGTCTTTCTTTCCTCTTCATACTTGTACTAATTCCTTTATTTTGCATTCCAAGACAATGCTTTCTAGAGTTCTTTCAATGTTGTGACAAGTTTTTTTTCTTAAATATTTAAAAGACTTTCTTAACTATTTTAAATTACTTATTTTGGTATTTCACTTTCTCCCTCTGACTTTCTTTTTCATTAAGTATCCTGGACTATATTCTCCTTATCAGACTGGTTACATCTGTTTAACCACAACATAGATGTTCATCCATTTCTACCTGGCACAGAACCAGTTTTGAAGAGGACGTTTACAGGCTGCTTGGTTAGCAGAAGGAATGCAGTAGTGTCGCTGTTCAAACACAGGCATGCTGCAAAGTCTGAAACATTATTTACTGTCAGAATGTAGTAATGAAATAATTGTAATAATGAAATTATCAACTGCTTTACTGATATGAAAAAAAAAACCCTATCTGAGAATCATATCATTAAACAAGTAACAAAAGCTAAAACCTGCAGGTTTTTTGGATGCCTCCCTCTTCAGGCTTTTTAAAATACTCCCTAATAGCCACTTTAATATGGGCCAGAAGAATATCTGAGCAACAAAGGTCTTCAAACCTTCAAGAAACAGAAATCACAGAAACACACCTTCAAATCCAGCTCATTATCAAATCTGACAGTGTTACATTCATCAGCTTAAACAAACTTGGAAGAAGCCCCGTTTCTGAGCTATGGGTCATATGCACATTTAAGAATAGCCCAGCTGGCAGTGAAGTTTTGAAATTTTTACATTTTTGTAGGAGTTGATTTAAAACTTTGAATTTTAAATAAAAAAGCCATGACAAAGACACTCCAATTGACTTTTATATTATAAAGCTGGGGTGTTGTTTTTTTTTTCCTTTGGTTTGTGTGTTTGTTTTTATTTTAAATTTATTTTTTATTTTGGCAGTGCCAGTACAATTTGAGACATCAGCATATAATCATTTGTCCTGGGTTCAGCTGTAGCAGCCATTTTTCTCAGTCTTAGTAGCTGGTGCAGTGCTGTGGTTTTGACTTTCAGCCTGGGAACAACGCTGATAACACTGATGTTTTTAGTTGCTGCTCAGTAATGTTTACTCTGACCAAGGACTTTCTGAGTCTCATGCTCTGCCAAGAAGGAGGAGAAGCCAGGAGGAAGAAGAGACAGGACACTGGGAGCAGGGGGAGGAAGGGGGGGGAGTAAGCGAGCGGCTGCATGGCTCTGGGTTGCCGGCTGGGCTTAAACCACAACATTATTATTCAAATACAGAAAAAAGTATTAAAAATATTAAATGAAAATCTTGCCAGTCCCACATCCCCACTCCCCTTTGCAAAAGTTAATGCAAAATAATGTTTTTATTAAATATATTTGAATATTTCATGTGAAAGTCTTTAAACTAGTTGAAAAAATAGCTTTAGAACACTAATTACTAAAACCAGAGACATGCTTATATTTCTTATGGTTTCAAACAGGTAGAATGAATTTCAACTTCAGAGAGAGGCATGGTGCTAGCAAATTATACACTTTTATTAGAAGGGTGGGAAAAAGGTAGGGCTACTATATAAAACAATGGGGTGCAGCACTCACACAGAAAACCTTGTATTCATTCTGCATTTACTCAAACATGTTATCATACCCAGGAAAACTGCTACTTTAAAATAACCCCTGTTTGATCTAAGCATTTTTAATTAGGTTACCACCAAAATATTTTCTACCTCTTCACTAATACCACTATTACCATTACTCAGAATACACTTCATACGCTTTCTTTCATTCACGTCAGCACACCGTCACTCCCTCTAGTGTGCAAGAAACATAGCTCATATGGACAATCTGAATTTTCATACAAGGGAGAAGCACTCCTGCAGCTACACCAAAATCAACTACACTGGCTGGAGTGACAGACTTCCATCACAGCTACAAAGAGAACTACTCTGACTAGAAAATGTGGGTTTAGTAGCCCTATTGTTTAATTTGATTTCCTCAAGTTTCCAATGGCTGAAAAGGAACTACCATAAATGCAAATATTGTGGCAGCAAGAAATGCATTAATTTTTACCTTGCTTTCACTTCCAAGCAGCGTGGTAGCTTTAGTTCTCAACTCAACAGCAAGTTTTGCCTGCCAACAATTATTTTCACAAATCTGATTCTTCCTTTGCATACAGTGGCTACATGCTAAACTCAAGTAGTATTAAAAACACTTTGTCTTTTCCTGCCAAAGAATTTATTTCATTTGAATACTTGCTTGACAAACCCAACTCTGTAAACACTAAGGTATGGTCTAATTTTACAAGAACTCATTTCAGCAAATCTTACTAAATAATTGCATAATGAAAAAAAAAAAGGCAAATCTCACCATGTACTTCGAATTTTTTTTGACTGATATAGATATAAGATCTGTATAGCTAACGGAACTGTAGAATACTGCCAACAGGGAAACAAGACAAGAAGAACAGGTGAATACAAAAGAACTCGTTATATGCATTTTTCTGTATATATTACCTTCTAATGTATGATTATTACGTCCTAGTGCATATATCTAAAGAAGTTGGCTAAAAATAAATCATTAGTTTGCTTCAAATGATGCTGCAATTTCTTTTTAAAATAGGAATGGCTTTCAACTGATAGATATTTTACTCTAATTGATTTAAGTTACAACCCAATCCTAAAACATGAGATGCCATAAGCAAAGGACAATCACTCTCATCTACAGCAAATTAAGGTACTCAGTAGTTCACAAACTGTTATTCTTAAAATAACATATCGAAACTACATCTGAAATTATTTGATAATTTTTAGATTATTGTAATTTAGACCGATGAGTAAATAGTCCAGTGAATCACACTGTAGAGAAAATATCTGGTGATTATATTACTTGAAAGACTATTAACAGAACAAAATTGTTAAGTAGCACATTTCTAAGAAAGTGACATTTTACAAAAAGACAAAGACATATATTTTTCCACCAAAACCTAGTGTTGCTGTCATCAACAACCCAACAAAAGCTACATCTACCTAAAATGGAAATGTAAATGTAATGTATGGAAATATTCTCTTAAAAAAATCTCCTTAGGCTTCACATGTATTAATGTATTAGTTTGCAAACATGAAGATCAAAGTCAAAGGAATAAATACATCCTAAAAAGTTTTTTAGTCAGACTTTTATTAGCAATATACAAGTAGCAAGGAATAAAAAATTAATATGTTTAAGCCTTGAAATATCAAGTGTAATGATCTCTAGCTCTGCTTACCTCCTTTGCTTTCTGTTTCAGTCTGGCTTGCTCTGGGTCTTCTTGCCTTGAGCGACTCTACATGTTTTAAAAAATGGGGAAAAAACATTAAGAGATAGTTTAAGAACACTTCCTCTGTTGCAGTAAGTTAAAACATAGCAAAGAAAGGGGTACAGGATACAAGGTATCAAAGATGGGATGCTTAAACTCATAGAAGTGCAATTTCAAACCTGTAGGAATTAACCTAAAGACTGTTAAATATTCAGTTGCAAATAAGATCAACCTGTCCTGGGTTCAGCAGTAGCAGTCATGTTTTTTCCTTTGTGGTAGCTGGTGCAGTGCTGTGTTTTGACTTCCAGCCAGAGAAGAGTGTTGGTGAAGCCGATGTTTTCAGTTGTTGCTAAGTGATGTTTACCCTGACCAAGGACTTTGTGAGGCTCATGCTCTGCCAGGGAGGAGGGGAAGCTGTGAGGAAGCAGGGACAGGGCGCCT
>NW_026641244.1:0-702 GCF_028554395.1 Pezoporus wallicus
AGTGAAAGCAACGACGGAGGCACCAATGTAAAGGGGATTGTGTGCTGAACAGGTCCAGCACCAGCTTTCAATCCTTGCTCTTCTGCTGTGGGAGCACATGCCAAACGTTCGTGCTGTACTCACTGTGCTGCTGGGCAGCTGAGAGAGACCACCTGAGAATTTGGATTCAAATGGACTTTTAGGTATGAAACCGAGGAGAGACTGCAATGATGGTGACCCCGTTGCAAAGCTGCTTGTGTGCTGAAGAGGCCCAGCACTAGCTTTCCCTGATGATCCTTCTCCCGTGTGAGCAGATGCCACTGTTCATTCTGTGCTGTGTTGCTGCCAGCAGGGAGCAGGCTCTGGACTGATTCTATTCAAATGCTTTTCCTGTATGAGTGTTAGCAGTGAAAGCAACGATGGAGGCACCAATGTAAAGGGGATTGTGTGCTGAACAGGTCCAGCACCAGCTTTCAATCCTAGCTCTTCTGCTGTGGGAGCAGATGCCAAACGTTCGTGCTGTACTCACTGTGCTGCTGGGCAGCTGAGAGACACCACCTGAGAATTTGGATTCAAATGGACTTTTAGGTATGAAACCGAGGAGAGACTGCAATGATGGTGACCCCGTTGCAAAGCTCCTTGTGTGCTGAAGAGACACAGCACTAGCTTTCCCTGCTGGTCCTTCTGCCGTGTGAGCAGATGCCACTGTTCAGTCTGTGCTGT